>NC_133866.1:724620-775305 GCF_044706935.1 Curcuma longa
GGTCTTGGCAAGGAGAAGTCCAAGGGTGGTCTTGGCAAGGAGAAGTCCAAGGGTGGTCTTGGCAAGGAAAAGTCCAAGGGTGGTCTTAGCAAAGACTTGACATGACAAAGCTGATGGAAGCATCTCAGGCTAGTGCAGGGAGGCATGAGGCTGTGGGAGGTGTTTGAAGGCCGAGGTCTAGGTCAAGAGAAGCTGAAATGAGATTTTTCAGCTTCACCAGTCGACTGGCCCTGCCAGCAGTCGACTGCTCATAAATCAGATGCACACAGAAAGATCAGTCGAGCCAGAGGAAGACAGGAGTCGACTGGTCAGTCGACTGGTGTTATGGTGAGTCGACTGTTGCCAGTCGACTGGTCTTGGACAGTCGACTGCTATTTGAACGTTGCAGAAAATTGGCAAGCATTTAATGCGCTTTAATACAAGATTTTGTTGCCGATTGAAGGCATCATTCGACTGGCTCTGCCAGCAGTCGACTGATGTTGCAGAGATTATAAAAGAAGCCTGCACGAGAACAACTCAGATTTTTCGCTATTCTTTTATTGCTTTGTGCTTCTTCTGAGAACTTGTTTGTTCTCTATTCTCTGCATTCTTCCTCTCCTCACAAACAATATTTCATATCATTCTTGAGGAGACCTAAAGAGTTGTAAAGGTTTCTCCGCCTTCGAGGTTTTCGAGAAGGAGAAGATTCATAGTGCATCGGGTGTGTGCGTGCGTGTGGATCCTTGGATTAGTCACCTCTGCGGAGGTGGAGACCAAGTAAACAAACCGGGTTAGCGTTGATCTCTTTCTTTCTCTTTTATATTTTTGCTTCCGCTAATCTCTGTGCAGAGAAAGAACAAGAAAAATCGAGAAACGCTATTCACCCCCCTCTAGCGAACCAACCGATCCTAACACTTTCAAAAATTAAACTCGACAAATTATTTTTCGAATTTGAACTACATGAGCAAACTAATGTCAATCCAGTCGAGAAAGGGATTGCTCTTGTTGCAGGTCAGACCAAGGAGAAGAAGTCCAGAAGACCGATAGAGGAAGAATCCGAAGAGTTATCAGGTTCAGAAAGCAATGACAAAGTTGCTACCGAACTAGTAAATCTAGTTCTAAAAATGCTGAAGAAGAAGCGCGGGATTAGAAGGTCTGAAATGAAAAAGGTGGTACAAAAAGCTAACTCAAACAAACCACTTACAAACAAGACCGAACTCACTTGCTACAAATGAAAGGAGAAAGAGCACTTCAAGGCTGAATTCCCTAATCAGAAGAAAGAGCGCAAGACAAAGGAAAAAACACTCAAGGCTACCTAGGACGAGCCATCTTCAAAGGACTCAGAGGAGGAAACTAACACAAGCTTCCTGGCTCTCCCAGCCGAGAGGAACCAACAGAAATAGAGACTAAATCAGATAGCAACTCCAATACAAGTCATGAATCCATATCCGGTTCAGAAAGGCCAACAACCTCTGTAAGTATGGATAAATTATATGTCATCATTTTTAGTTTAACTAAGAAACTGGCTAAGTCCAATGCTCAAGTTGAATCTCTCCAAAAAAAGGTATCACTCCTTAAGGAGAAAATCAACTTCAGGTCACCAACTGAAGATGTTTAAGTTGGAAACTCAACTCAAGTCAAACTTGAGGAAGAGAATTCCAGGTTGAAACTTTAGATTGACGATCTGAAAAGATCATTGGAAAAGGTTACTTGGTTCCAAGTATCTTGACATGATACTTGAAACTCAAAGGGTTGTGTACAACAGATCTAAACTTGGACACAAAGCTAAACATAGATCATACATGTCTTTACTGAATCGACCCAAGAAATCATGAGTCCAAGCATGGATTTCAAAGTCCAACCTGATCAATTCACTTGGACTAAACCGTTACTGGGTCCCCAAGGATCAAATACATTATTTGATCAGACCTAATAGGGGTCACGATCCAGGGGATCTAAAACCTTGCATATTAAATAGAATTGCATGTTTTAATTTTTTATTTTTTTACTTAGATTGAACCTAGGCTAGGTAAAGATATAAAATTTGATTAACACTTACCCAACCTAATACCAGGGTGAGACGAGATAATAGTACGTTAGGAAAACCTAGTTTAAGTGGTCAAGTAGGGTAAGGAGTATCCTAATTGATTTACTTAGCTGAGTGAAACTGACCGAAATTACCTCGTCTAACTCTAGACTAGTTAAACCAAGGTTTCTCTCTAGACTAGCTAAGTGTGTAATTTCTTGAACCGGCTTTGTCTTAAAAAGTTGGCATTGCTCCGATAACCAAGAAGGTCCCTGAGCCTCGCCAGTATAAACTATAATTATTATAGTTGTAGCAGCTATAAAACCACAACTGCTACAACTGTGTAACAACTACGAAATCGTAGCTACTACAACTACAAACTATAATTGTTGTAGTTGTGGCAACTACGAAATCACAGCTGCTATAATTGTATAACATATACAAAATCGTAACTATTACAGCACACCCCTGATTTAGGATTTAGATAGAAAATATAGTGGTGAGATAATAACAACTGCTACAACTGTGTAACAGCTACGAAATCGTAGTTGTTATAACTACAAACTATAATTATTGTAGTTGTGGTAGCTACGAAACCACAGCTGCTATAACTACACAATAAATACAAAATCGTAACTACTACAACATACCCTGATTCAGAATTTAGACGAAAAATATAGTGGCGAGATAATAAGGGGAGTAGGATGCCCCTTTGATGATTTGAAAAAAAAATGCCTTCCTAATTTTTGCCCAATTTTTAGAGCTATTTGTGAATTTCTTTAATATATATATTTTTTATTTCATTAGATTTTAACCTTAAAACTTGGTTTTCTAACTCAATGTCCATAATCATACTGTTATTATGCTTACCTAGCATGTGTGATGTATGATGAGTTAGCCATTTGCTTACATTTCTAATATGTTTTTGAAATCCCGTGGTTCTTCTCATGCATTCATATATTTTCAAATATATACTATAAAGTATTCAAACTAGGACTTTTATAATAATTGTTGCCACATTTCTTTACTTTTGTAGCTCCCTTTTGTTTGAGCTTCCTTCGTTTTGAAGGTTTAGACAATTCTTTTTTAGTTTCCTTATCTTTTGTCCCTTCTCCTTGATTGTGATGGCCCCTTCTTAAAGTACCTAAAGTAAACTATGTTGTCCTTTGATATGGTTGCATTGCTTGAAAGGATATTAGCCTTGGATTTTATTTTCATCTTCTTGATGATTTTGTTCCTTTGAGCATCTTCATCTTTGTATGAGGCCAACTGACCCAAGCGATCCACCTTGCCTATTAGGCGTAATCAACCTTTCTTATCCGTTTAGCTTGATCAACTCATCTGGCCTATTTCGCTCAAATGATTCATCTTACTTGACTAGTTACTTTGCTTATCATGTTAGATTGGTTTGTCTATCTCATTCATCTCATTCGACCCATCCAACTTGATAGACTCAATCAAATCGCCTAGCTTAGCTTGTTCACTTGATTAGCCCACCTAATTTGTCTTTTTCTTGTCGACAAAATTGACCTAATTGAACCAACTTGTTTGCCCAGCCTGACTAATCCATTTGTCAAGTTTGACTCCTTTAAACTACTAGACTTTATTTTTCTAATTGGTTCGACAAACTGAGGTCGATGCTCATGAGCTCAATGTTAGGATCGTTCTTATGAGTGCAATGCTCGCTCGCTAAGTCTACTAGCTTTTTAACTCCAAAAGAAGGGACTCGAAAAGGATTCTACAAACTCAATTTGTTTTCCTTTTTCCAAATAATTTGTGCATCCAAAATCAAGCACAAGCCTCATTCCTCTATAGAAATTTCAAAAAGTTTAGATTTTGCCTTGCCTCCATCACAAATACAAACAAAGGGAGCTACAACATCGAAGATCGATATATATGTTAGTAGTAGAAGATCAAAACATGCAACCATTCATTGGATAGATCATCGCGATCGAGATGAATGAGCTATAGACAACTCAAATTTTGCAAGTTATTCATCGATCCAACTGCAATGCTAAAAAACGTTGTCATGTGCAGAAACAAGTTAAACAGACAGTTATAAGAAACAATTAGCAAAATAGTTCTCCAACCTGATTGATGAACAGCATCCAAAATCTCCTGCTTGATACTCTGCTCGAGCCTGCCCTGCCACTCCATGCAACTCTCGACCATTTGCCTCAGTTCCTGAATTTCTTCGTGGATTCGAGCCATTTCGCTTCTCAATTCATGCACGGCCTCCCTCTCCTGTCAAGTTGGAGATCGAACACGCTCACGATGTTCTTAACAACTTTGTGGATGTGCCAAGGTATGATCATGCAGCAGTGTTACCAGAGATGACGACACAGTAGCTTCAGCAAAATCTCTGTCGAAGCAATTCCCTGCTCGCCGCCGCCGCCGTATGAACGACAATATCAACTTGTTCATCTTCTCAGAGAAGTCGCTTGCGAGGGAAGTGGAGACTCTTCTCCTGTCAGGAAACAGCAAGAAGATGCATTAGCACAAGGTGCAAAGATCCAGGAAGCAAAGTTATACCTGTCGAGAAGCTCCCTTATTTCCACATTGTCCGTGAAATTCTCAGCGGAATCACGTCTTCTTCCTACCCAACCACAAACATTTTGTTGTGGGTAGGGTTCTTCTATCCCCTCGTCAGCACCCTCACTGTGCCAACCGATCGACTGCGATGAACCATCAAATTGCTCAGTAGAACATGCACTGCCTGAACTTCCAGCATCGACAGGGAACAGAACACCCGCTGCATGCCTTGTATTCGCCGAGTTCTCGCCATTTCCGGCGGGGCTCTGAACCTCCACAATCGGATTTCTGTGAGATAACCACAGCGTAAGAACATTGTAATTCTACAATTGAAAAATATAAAGCTCGTGAGCAGGCTAAAATTCGTTTGCATCCTGAGTAGTACCTGAGAAATGAGATTGTGGATTGCTTGTAGGGTCGATCAGAGTCAATTCTACTTGGAAAACATCGCATCCGATCTAGCACTGCTGCTTGCCTTTCGAGGGACCTGAGCTTTAGCATTGACTGCAGATGTTGTGGAGGAAGAACAGGTGGAAGAACTGTGAGGATTAATGTTTCATAGTTGAAATTGACCGAGGATGAAGAAGAAGTCACCTGAAGCCGGCCGCGGTGGGCGAAGCGTGAGACAGACCGTCGGTCGGCCAAGGCCGCAAGCTCCCGCCGTCGCTCCTGCTCCATCCTCGCCGTGAAACTCTGCGTTTCCCCGCGCCCTCTCAGCCGCCGCGGGCTCAGCACCCACGAGCCCTCGCCGGCACGGATCCTCCCTACCTTATTCTCGTCGTCCCCCACCCGGCTCTGGTCGATCTCGTTCGACGGAGGAGAAGTGAAGGAGCTCGACTGCTCGCTCGACGCCGTCGTCATCGCGTCGGAGGTCCAGTCCCCTGACCCATCCATCCAACCCGAGCCGTCGGAGGCCACAGCGTCGGCGGCGGTTTCCTCGCAGTGATTAGATGAGAACCCAGCTCCTGCCTCAGCCTCCAGCTCCCGCCACATCCGAATAAGGGAAGACGCCCGACCGTTGGGTCGCGCGTCGTCAGCAACGCCGGCGCCGGTGAGCATGCGGGATCCAGACGAGGCCATACCGAGCGGTCAACTTCCCGTAAACGAGTTTCAACCTAGTCACCAATTGAAATAGGATTCAGCGGAGGCGGCGGCTCCTGAACTCAGCACGAAGCAATTCAATTGACGGAGCGACACGAGGAAGACAACGATCGGAGCTCGCGTTGTGAATTGCAAGGTGTCACCTTTGATTTGCGTGAGAGATTGAACTTGAGATATGTATAATTAATTGTATTGATGTTGAACGAATTGGTGATTGAATGAAGAAAAGGAGAGGCGAGATTTTCAAGGTCGGGGTGGTGGAGGGAGGATGACGCGGGTGGATTTACGAGGTCTCTCGCCGGGACAAGTGACGGCCGACCATAAACTGGCGTTGAACGGAGAAAAGACTAATTATCTGGAAAGTGCAAAGACTACTGATCGACGACACTCCGCCGCCCGATGGAGCAGCGGCGAAGCCCGGCGAGACGGTGGCGTCGGCGAGGCAGACAAGTAACGGAGAGCTGGTTCCAGAGGAAACACGAGTCGTGAAAGAAAAGTCGACTCCCGCCATCGTAAGGATCTTGGACTCGGTCTTTCTCCTCTGTGGGCGACGACCGGGGACAGAGGGCAGTCGTCCGTCCACTAAGTCAAACTAATCAGACAGCTGGTAATCAAAGAAAGAGCAGTAGTTAAGATGAAGGTGTTTGTTGTAGCAAGCACAATATGGAATTTAGATGTTTTGATACAGTTTTAATTTCTGTTAGCTTTCTCGTGGACATATCATTTCAGTGTGCATCGATTTTCTTCGGCAATATTTGGTTTCAAGTTTGCTCCTTTTGCTAATTTAAAAAACAGGTGTTATTTTTTTGCAATTATTATCGATAGAGCAACTCCACCTAATTATGAAAAATATCCTAAATTGTCATCTAAAATCATCAAAATATATCACTCTTTATTCATCTATTTAAGATTGATATAATTACCTCTGAAACGTAATTGAATTGGTTAGGACGGAATAGAATTGTTGAAATAAATAAGGATTGAATCTTGACGAAACCAAAATAATATCCTCTTTCATCTTGACCAACTACAGTTTCTCAATTTACCTCCTCACATATCGTCATGGAACCGACCATGTGGAGCCGCTAAAATGACAGATTCCACCTTTGCTGAAGAGATTAATATAATTAACTTAATTACTACATAACAAACTTGCTAAAATGAACAAGGATCAAATCTCGATAAAATCGATACAATACCCTCTCCCCTCATGATCAACTGTAATTTCTCAATTTACGTCCTCACAAATGATCGTAAAATCGACCGTGTAAAACCACTAGGATGACAGATTCCATATTTTACTAATAAAACTCAAACCTACGTCTTTTTAGCACAATAAACAAGCATAGCTTGAGCTTGAGTTCAATAAACTTTCAAAATGAGCTGATTTTATTTTTATCACATCAAGCTTGAGCTCAAGACCGATAATAATAAGTTGAAAAGTTCGCGCAAGCTATAGAGTTCTACTAGTTTGCAGTCCCACAGCTACAATGAGCAAGGATTGCAACAGCGTGACCTAGAACAAATGTATCCAAACAAGTGTGTTAAATGAAGCAGTCCCAATACGATTGAGGAAAGAAAACAATGCTAGGTACATATTTGTTATGTGTTGAAAGAATGTCGTAAAAGTTATCTATATCAATCGACCTTTGGTGTTCATTGCTTTTCATGTAACCCTCTGGTTTCTCAGAAAATAATTGTAACAGGAAAATGGCTTGCCAGCAAATGAAGAAACACAATGGCTGGAAATTTCATCAGGCCGTATACAACTAGTCAGTTACTGAACCACAATCCTTTTATACATTATGGCTGGCAGAACCAAGTAGTCGTTCTTCCTCTATTGGTTTGTCGATTGCCGAAAGTTCCAAGCTTGCCTTGCTTGTCATTTTATTCCATTCATTTTCCACTCGAAAGAAAATCCACTGGAAACGCCGAGTTATTTCCAAAGCAGTAATTGCAAAAACTGTCAAATAATTGTGTCGAAGATGAGCTGAGAGTTTGTAGGTCCATGTGCATCGAAGAACTAGGTTGCTTCCCATCACCCAGTAATATACCTACAATTCCATGAACAGGGTTTAACAAAAATGGCAAGGAACACAATAATTGATAGAGTGAAACATACCCATATTCGCCCATAAAGAAGATTCGTGCAAATATGTGGATTTTTAAACTTGAAAATTCGAGTAAATACACTGCAAGAACAGAAAGTAGAGCAATAAATAGTTGAATTCATCATTTGGTCAAAGAACAGAAGAAGCAGAAGATTCCATACATACCTCAAGTCCCAATCCCGAGTCACATCCCAGTAAAATGAGTATAACGAGTTAATGACACTAGAAATTAGCCAAAGTGGCCGGTAAAAATTGGTCCAACTTTCAGGGAAGACATGATACTTTAGAGCAGAAAGAAAAATCACAGGGACGGCAGTTGCATATTTTAGTGCTGCAAAAACAGAGTAGAGTTTTACCACTTCATTCACCCAAGCCAATCTTGCAACTAAACTGTATACATCATGCAACATGCTTTGGTTAACTTCAATGATATATATATATATATATATATATATATATATATATATATATATGCTTTAGCAACTTAAATCATGAACATAAATATTAAAGATGAACAAAATTAGTAAAAACAATGAACCCATGCATTTACCATTAAAAAGGCATGTCCTTTCTTTAGTATCCTTATATTGGCGCAAGCATTGGAAAAATCGGCACATATAGGGAAAGACTAGCACTATTGGAATTGCAACAGAGTGGCTTCCACAAACAGAATCTGCTTCAAACCATGCAATTGTTGCAACCTGAATGCAAAGAAATCCATTAAAGTTATTGATGCAAGGTGAAAAAAATAACATCACTTTAACAACAACCTGCAATGTTTTGATCCCCAACTATTTGAGATCAATTACCGCTTAACTCTTTCATAAGGATATATTAGATCTTTCTTTTCTTTTCTTTTTTTTATAATCCAAGTATCTGGGAATCCTAGAGAAAGACGGTCTTCTCTCCTAGTTCGCTTATCAGGTAAATCCGGAGTACAATTTATGCACACTCAAAAGCCGACTTCTAAAATATTCATCCCTATTGGCATTTGAACTCTAGCCTTCTTATTTGTTCCTCTGAGTATTTACTACTGCATCATACCCATGGGGGCATATTAGATCTTTCTTAACTATATAAGGAGTATTTCCGATCAATCTATTGCTTTCTCACACTCACTTTCATTATAATTGACTTGGTTAATCATAGAACTTTTTCTTCACCACCTGACCTCTAACTGATAAAATTTCTACTAAGGTAGAAAAAGCTTCCCATTTAGTCGAGAAGCACATGACAATTGCACAAGGCATCATTAAACTTTACTATGACCACGATAAAGAAGGAAATGAGTACCACTCAATGGTCCATAATGTAATGTTGGATGCCTTTCCAAGCCCTGTGGAACAAGTGGATTACAATATCCCAGTTTTGAGAGATTAAGTGAATTTAACTCTCAATCTAGCATACAATGTTAACTAAGGGGAACACCATATTCTGCAAACTCATTTCTCCTTAATATAAAATATTCTTTATATTTGCAAAACTATCCAACAAAAGACAAAAGTAAGCTTGCCATAACCTTGATATTTTACAGAACAATCTTTACTAACCTGCCTATTCACCATCCTGCAAACTGAGCGTTCCAAATCAGAGAATACCTAGAAAAAACCAACAATAGCAGCAGTTAAGACAATATCATATTTAATAAGAGAATCATGATAAGCAAATCAGTGGAAGTGGAACAATTGTCTACTTGACAGAACAGTCACAAATTGGCTTTTGGTAGATAACATAGAAGAAACTTGTTGTTAATATAGGGTGAGAAGCAACTATGAAGTTATTAAAAAAGAACCTGAGATAGAATCGATTAATGCAATTCTAGGTGATAGACATAACCAATGCATCCTCCAGCAAACTTGGAGGCCATGTTGGTAATCTCTTTTAATTCCAAAATATTATAACATCTTGCAGACAGAATTATCGATCACAACCTTCTAATTGGGAGATGAATTAATAGTAACATGACAATAATTTAATTACAATGATAAAGCACATACCTTTGACATTGATGTCATGACATCAGCCACAAAGAAATCAGAAAATGAGATTGCCTGCATTTACATTGAGGACAGAACTTAAACTTGAGAGAAAAAAAAGAGAAAGAATCTTCAAACATTTTAAGACATATGATAAAATACAGTTATAACTAGAATGACAACCAAATTAAAGTCCATATGAGCAATAAACTTGAATGTAATGCATGTTCAATGTTGGTGCACTGATAAACTTGAGCCGCTACCATCCATAAAATTTAGTATTATGTGTATAAAATTATCTTAAATTGTTGGTAGCTATGAAGCGTAATTTTCATAAGAAACCCAGGTGGAGAAAACTCCACTACCAATCCAAACTCAAAGGCTTTTAAATCCACACTACAAATAAGTGGCCTCTGAATTTAGAAATTTTGTTCAGAAAGTAAAAGGAGATCACATCAAAACTCCATAAAATAAGAAATTAAATATGCCCTGAGATTGAACCTTCCAATGCTAATTGAGGCATTGAATAAGTCAACAAATTCAGCAGACGACCTGAGAGATCAGGCCAGGAACCCCATCAGGTTAAGAAGGTATAAAGAACCTGAGATAACAATCTAAGAAAAACTTCCAAGTCGAGGGTTCTAAAGATTGGCATGAAACCAAGATAAGTAGAGGATTAAATCCCAAGATACCAATTAGAAACTTCAACAAGTCATGGCTGAAAACACCCTCACAAGCATAGAAACCAGAGTATCACCTTGGGATCATCAGATCAAGGAGGCCTTGAACCTCAAGAAACTTGCAAGGAACCCCATCAGTTATAGAATCTCACCATCTCGAGGCGGCCTGAAACCATACCAGTGAGCCTAAAAGACTTAAGATAATAACTTGGAACCTCAAAATGCTAAGGACCATCTTGGAATCACACTAAGCTGAGCAGGCTTAAAGAAGCTGAAAGCTCCCATGGATTGGCACCAAGAAACTTAGATTATGGTATAACAATAGAACAGAATCAATTTGTCAGAGGCATAAACCAACATACATGGTATGTATCATAGGGGCACAGTAGCCAGGAGGCTGGGTAGCAGGGAAACCACCATTCTCATACATTTCAAGCAAAAGCCTGTACATCGAGAGCAACAACTTGATGGCAGCCTACCATTACGACTCAGAGATCCATTGGGTGCGCATTTATCCTTGACCAAAGAGCCATGATGACTTTTATTAACCTCTGTCACAATCTGACAGCATCATGATGCTAACAGTGAAATCCATGCAACATAGCGTTGATTAAGTTTGGCCTTAACAATCAATTAGGCATTGATTATCAAAGTAAGTTTCCCACATAGATTGGATAAGACTTTCCACCAAGTTCTTTAAGCTAAATTATTGTCAATGAAAATTTATTGTAATAGATGTTTAAATGAAACTAGTGCTTGCCTGTAATGGTAATATGATACGCCATACAGTCCTCAACAAGTAGTAGCGTGATGGCAAGTAAAAAATTTCAAAAGGGAATATGAGAACCATTAAAATGACTGCATACAGAAAAACCTGCAGTTCAAAAAAAAAAGAGTCAAGTATAATTCAACAACATAACAGTAACTAGAGAAGTACACATTGTAGCTAAATAGAATTACACAAAGGAGAAGACATGCCCTATGAACAGAGCACAACACAAGGGCCACATCCACCCATAACAATACACATAATAGGCACCTGCATGGGTATATGATAGTTATCAAATCACACATGCCATCTGCATGATTAATACAAGGTCAGAACCACAAATATGGGGCATACATCTCATACTATCCATATTATATTAATCCTCAATTAGTTCACCAAAACAAATATTATTTAATATTTGTAGTAATACCTAACCACAAAGAAGGTTGATGATCTAGTTTATGTTTGCAAAGTAAATAAAAAAACCAAATAATGAGAACACAAGTTCTCTTCGCATCAGATAATTGTAAAGGAAATGATCATTTAAAGGGCAGCCCGATGTATAAAGCTCCCGCCAATGCAAGATCCCAAGGAATGGTCTATTGTACACGGCCCTACTTTGCAAAAGGCTATTTACGAGATTCGAACTAGTGAGAAAATGATCATTTGATGGTACAAAATTAGAAATCACAGATTCATCAGGCGTATGCTTATTTGAGATCTAATTGGTAAAAAGTTGAGAGTTCAAGTTATCTCAAACAAGGAATTGAAGAACAACTTGTACTTCATGAAGGAATAGAATAGCTCATGCCTAAACTCAACTTCTCTGAGATTAAATTCAAAAACCACAAGAACAAAGAGCTATCTCAACCAAGGAGCAGCTACAAATTTTACAGTTTATCTATTTATAAAGATTTGATTTTTACCGTTTATCTCACCCAAGGAATAGCTACTTCTATATTATACACTTCTTATAAATCTTTTTACCGTTTCTCTATTTAAATAGATTTGATTTTTTAAGCACGTGCAAATATTCAAGGATGCACAAAGCATCATGGAGTCAAATTCACCTTGATTGTTTCAATGGATAAGAACATCAATCTGTAGAAGAAAAAAATTACTTAATAAAGTTGATAAGTTGTCAACTGGCAAAATATACTAATCCTCAAAGATACATAATATATTTCTATGTTATACATTTCGTATAAATATTAGTTATGTTTTAAAAATGATTCGATTTTTTTAAGCGCATGCAATATTCTTCTGATGATGTGTGAAGCATCATGGTGCAAATTTACCTTGATTTTTTAATGGAAAAAACATCAACGTGTAAAAGAAAAATTACTTAATACGTGGTCAACTGCATAGATATTACTACTCGTCAAAGATTTAATCCTTGTTATTTCATAATGTTACTTTTGAATACTGTTTTTGATATGAGAAGAAACTAGTATCTAGCAATTCAGAGATATCTATGCTGCAACACAAATAATGATTCAATGTCCATAATTTGTAGTCAACATAAACATTGGCAAGCTTATCAGTTTTTTAAATTTTATTTAATATAATTTTTTATTTTGTTACTTTTATATTTGTTAAACACTATAGCTTTTCTTTTGCAGGTATTTAAGCAAAATGGGGGATATGCAACAAAGATAACAATTTGTCTTGAAAAGAAAATTGGTATGTCTATTAACTAAAACAGCCCTAAATTAAGAAGTGGGCGCCTTTAATAGAGTATCAAAGATGACAATAGCTCTCATGATCAACAAAGATATGCAAAAGGGGCAGAGTGGGTTGCTAAGTTACTTAGGACAAAGTGAATCACTAGGATAAAATACTGGTGTATTATAAATAGAATCCAAGTACTTGTCTCACTAATACATTCAAATACGATTAAGGACAGATTAGACAAGAAGACAACTCCCAAGAAGTTTATATACTCACTTTGTCAATTGAAAGAGAAAAAAAGAACCAATCCTTCAGGATATAATTTCTACAACCCTAAAAAATATAGGGTATACATAGTACTTAACTTTATTCTAAATCCATTTGGCTTCAAAACAATACAAGCTTAGAATCCATCTTGTATATTAGATTCCTTAACAAGCAGAACCAATCTTTTTTTATGACAAGAACCATGGCATACCAATCAAGCTGGTAGCTAATACCATTTACATAGTGGTTTTCTAAGCAACAAGTGGATTCATCCACTTTGAGTAGCATGTATATAGTACACCAAAGAAACAATCAATTTGTAAACCAAAAAAGTAATGGTTTTCTAAGCAACAAGTGGATTCATCCACTTTGAGTATTATGTATTCAGTACACCAAAGAAACAATCTATAAACTAAAAAAGTACAAACAAAAAGAAGTGGAAATTCAATTGCAGAGAGTGACAGGTATGGTAAAATACTGGTTGTGATGCAGCCAACGATACTTCCCCATGTGAGTACAGATACAGATAAGCTGACATACTTGTAGGAACAACAATGGTCATCCAGGTTGCACACTGCAAAAAGAAATCAATTAGCACAAAAGGTTTACCTGTTTCAGTATGTTTAAATCATCCATTGATCAAGAATGCATTATTTCAATATTATATAACAATGTAATAGATTTAAATGCTTGTAAACAAAACTAACCCTGAAACAATAACATACTTTACAGAAATGCTCTCATGGTAACAAGAAAAAAAATTGTAAGAATAGCATATAGAAGTAATCATTTCAACTGATATGTTGGCATGTCCATGACTTCACTGTTTAATAACATCATCTTCATCATAACCTGTGTTTGTCCCAACTTTTGGGATTTCACTGCCTAATAACAAAAAGAAAAAATACAGACAGGTCGAGAAAGATGTTAGCATAGAAATTGGGACAGCTAGTGAAGCTTAAGTGTGAGTATCACATAGAAGTAATCATTTCAACTGAAACGCTGGCATGCCATTATTTCAATGCTTAATATCATCTTCATCATAACCCGTGCTTGTCCCAACTTTTAGAACTTCACTGCCTAATTACAAAAGAATAAATAGACACGTTGAGAAAGATGCTAGCATAGAAATTGAAACCACTAGTGCAGCTTAAGTATGGAGATTAGAGTGAGTAGGACAAACAATATCAACAGGTTTTGACACTCTAATTCAGTACAAAGCTGAACTACCAGAACTCCTTTCGTTTGGGTAGGTTGTAGCATATGATATCAAAGATATTTGAATTGGAAAAGGTTTCTTGTGATGACGGATCATTATTAGTTTTTCCATCTCTACCCACTTCTTAGCCATGTTGGATAACAGCACTCACACTGACACTCTCTGCATGACCACAATAACCTATTAGTCATGTGTAGAACTTAAAAAAATAATTGTGTCAAACATTGGATCCACACTCATGTCTGATTCTCATACCCTAATCTGAGTAATATCAAGGACATGGTTTTACATGTTTTACCATACTGCTCAAACAAGCAAATACAAATAGTCCGCACTCATGTCCGATTCTCATACCCTAATCTGAGTAATATCAAGGGCATGGTTTTACATGTTTTTCCATACTGCTCAAACAGGCAATACAACTAGTCCTAAAAGAGACTGGCACCAAGATGAATTCAAAATAATGATACCATTGGGAAATCATCAACAAAGCTTTTAGTGTCATCCTCATCTTTTCTTCCTCTTTAAAACATCAGTACCACCAAGCTACAGGAAAAGACCAATTGCTTCTTCTGCACCATACAAACATCAATAAGTCTCTGCCCTTTTACCATAAGTTTTCAGCTATATTACTTAAATATATAAGGCATCTTTGATCACTACCACCTGAACTATCTTTTTCTCATTTTATTGGCTACAATAAAGAATAATATTTGTATGTGCACATCAAATATATGCAGTTTATGAGACATGTGTCATCATGTGAGTGGCTTCAACATGCAGGACCTGGTGATTTATATGGCTGCATATGCACCATCAGCAACCCACATATACAAACACCCAAAACGAAACTATAGTTAGCTTAAATCTGTTTAGGTAGACCCAAATCAAATAGAAATCCTAATTATTCCTTGCACTAGTCCCTTTTTAAATAATGATTTTATCATATTTCTTTTCCTCATCAGAGGATTAGTTCTCATGTTTGGAACACTTAATAAAATGTCTTTTATATGGTGTCTTGAAGTATTCAATTATACACATGTCACTTACATAATATTCTCTACATATTTGAATAATAGACATTGTTATATATTATATATTCCCCAATGACACTTTTAAATTTTAAGCAACTTTCATCAATATTAATAGCTTTGGATATTTTCTCTATATGAATTGCATATGCCTCAATATACACAATTGCGTACCACACATACACTATGAATTGGATTGACAACATACTGCTTCCATAAGTTATTGAAAGTTTGATGCACATCAATTTCAAAGTTCACATAATTGTTCTATTTTTCTATTTGTTAGTGTTCTCATAGACACAACAATAACAACCAAACCTTTATCCCACTAAGTGGGATTGGCTATATGAATCCTCCTATGTCATTCGGCTCAATCCCCTACTATATCCTCATATATATTTAAATAAATGTTATTATATTTTATTGTTGCTACCTAAATCTTCTTTGGTCCCTCTCTTCCTTGATTAATAATTGCATTTATTATGGTTTCACATTATCTAACTGGAGCATTTATTGGTTAGCCTAAGTATATGTCCATACTATCTTAAACACATTTCCTAGAGTTTTTCGTCAATAGGCACAACCTCAATTTTCTCTCTAATGTTCTTATTTCTTTTTTTTCCCATCCTTGCACATCCACCTTTAACATCCATCTCTGTGACTCTCATTTTATGCTTGTATGCTCCATTCATAGTCCAATATTCATATAATATAGCAGGTTTAACCACCGTTTTATAAAACTTCCCTTTAAACATTAGAGATGTCTTGCGATCACAAAGAATACTAGACGCCCTCCTCCATTTCAACTATCTTTCTTGTATCATATGTAAAACATCTCCATCAAGCCCTCCATCCTTTTGGAATAACAATTTTATATACTTAAAGCTCTCGGTTACAAATAACTCGTCATTCCCTATCTTAATAATTGTATTGCAATGTCTAATACTACTAAACTTAAATTTCAAATATTATGTCACATTTTATTTTCAATATTTTCCGTCAAGCTTCAAGCTTAACATTTACGTCTTCACGTGTTTCATCAACGAAAATAATATCATTTGCAAACATGCTTCATGATAACGTGTCTTGGGTGTATCCAATGAGTTTATCTATGAATAGTGTAAATAGATATAGACTTAGAATTGATCCTTAATATAATTCTATAGGAAATGTTTCGATTAATCCGCTTGCAATATTCACTCTTATCGTTACATTCTCATACAAATCATTAATTGTTTCAATATGTTACACTAACACCTTTCTTTTCTAGAATTCTCATATCATTTCCGTCACAAAATTGTCATAAGCTTTTTCTAAATCAATGAATACCATGTCTAAGTTGTACTTTGATACTTTTCAATCGGTTGTTGAGAAGAGATTGAGCCTTTCTTTTATTGCTAAAAAAATTAATAGCGATTAGTGAAATGATACTATACAAGATGTCATCCCACATACGAGGCTAATATTAAGCCTTATTGTGAAGGTTGCATACAACTGTGTCAAAATTATTTAATTATTGATATAATGTTTTAATATTGCTAGAATCTTAATTGATTAAGAGTATTAGTTTGTCTTAATTCCTAAACTGATATTCAGATGAATAGATTGAAGATGGAAAATATGATTCAAATAGAAAGTCGTAAGTAAATTACTCAATGTTAATAGCTGCACAGCTAATATATACAGGTTAAGCTTAGTACTACCTCTTCAATGTTAGTTGAAGTACCCATATAGGAACAGTTAATTTCTAATAATTGTGGCAGTAATTTCCAGATTAAAAATGTTAATAATATATTGTATACAATATAATATATTTATAAAGCTTAATCTCTTAGGAGAAATCAAAAACACCTTGGGTATGTGAATCATCAAGGAGGCGCCTCTTTTTGGCTGATTGTTAAAAGGAACCCCTCTGGCCATTTTTAGTCTAAATAGGACTATGCAAAGATTGCTTGAGAAACTCCATATATTGTATAAAATTGTTGGGTGTTGTGAGAGGTCAAAAATGCAATTTTCTTCAATTTGAAAGCACAAACATGTTTTTTAAACTTGATTGATTAAAGTGCATTTTTGATCTCATATAGACCTAACAATGTTTATATCAAGGATTGAAATTTCGTGCCGTATCACCCGATACGGACGAAAAATTTCGTTCCGCCGAGGAACCGGCACCGGCACAGCGCCGGCACAGGAATTCCGATCGGGGAACGCCTTCGGAGGCGTCGCCCAGGCTCGGCAACGCCTCCAGAGGCATCGCGAGGCCTCGACGACGCCGCCTCGACAACGCCGCCTCGACGACGCCGCTGGAGGCACCGCCTGAACCCAGTGACGCCGCCGGAGGCCCCGCCCGGGGCCAGCGACGCCGCCGAGGCCCGACTCCGTGCGTACCGATCGCGCGATTTTTCTTTTTTAAAACTTAGGGTTTAATTAAGTGTTAATAATCAATTCCTAGTTATAGTTCAAAACTATAGTTCGGGATAATTTAAATAGGCTTTATTAAAACCTATAAAATTATCAAAAATTTTATTTTTTATTTTTAAATATTTAGATTAAATTTTTTATTTTAATTAATATATTTTATATTTTAAAAATACCGAAACTATACTGACACGGTACGATACGGTACTGAAACTGTATCGTTCCAGTCCAGGACCGAAACTCCGACATGGCTCGATATTTTAAACCTTGGTTTATATACAATTTGTTTCCATAGGATTTGATTTAGATCCTAAAACAATTTTTGCAAAATTGTATATATCTATTCAAATTAGAGACGAGAAAAGATGTCCTTTCAATATTTAACCATAAAGGGGGTGTTGATGCAGCACGAGAGAGCATCATAGATCATCTATGTGCCTTAGTTGGCAATCTCAAAGTTGCATGTATGGATCTGCCAATCTGTGATCTCTTGACAAAGAAGAGAGAATCTCCCGAATATAAATCAACATAGTATTGCTTGAATGCCTAAATGAAATAACAGCAAGTTCTCTTTATACACCATAAAATAGCCTGATCATCCAAGTGCATATAAACTTTATAAGCTTTTATAGAACTAGTAAAATAAAAAAAATATGAATAATATTTTTACAAGCGAAAAATTTAGAGTTTGCGGCAATTTAATTTTTGGGGACAGTTTAATTCAAAAAATATTAATTTTAATAATAATTTCTTTTATCAAGAACTCCACTTTTAACAAGCGCTTGTATCTCCAACATAATTGGACTGCATATACCCGATGTTTTTGGACTCAGGGTATTGTAATTTTTTTTATTTTTGAAATTAAACAAGCTAACAAATTAAACAAAAAAGTAATTCTTGTAAATAAAATTGGCATTATATCAAGTTGATGTGAACCAATCTGCCTATAGAAGTCATCCTGAGATTGAACTCCATCAGTAGGTCAAAAGGACACACTTGTAGGCTTCTCTCTTTAACAATGTCTTGCAATTTTAGATGTAGTGGAACTTGGACTGGAATATAAATTCCTTGCACCAGATCCAATCTGCTTCTTAAGGTTCCTTTTATAAGAGTCTGGGACTCTGATCCAATTTCCTTGGACCAGATTTTAAGTTGCATTGCTACACTGTAATTGCGCTTGGACAATATCTAATCTTCCACCAATCCCGACAATCTTTTTCCAACGCCCATAAAGAAGGGGTTGTGACATAGGTGCTATAGGTAGGTCATAAACAAAGTTGTCAAAATCGATATTGGAATCAGATAGTCAAAGAATCCAAGTATTGGTCGTATCAAATTGCTAGAATTGATAAAATCAGAACAGTGGGAAAAGAGAAAAAATATTAAAAAATAATTTCATATATGAGATTATGATAGATGTTCTAAATGTTAACAAGAATGTTTATCATATATAATCACATATCCAATTATTAATCATACAATATATAAATAATATCATAGTTATTAGTATGAACAAGTAATACAATAATATTTTTAATATAGATTACTAAATTGTTATAATATATATATGTGTGTGTGTGTGTGTGTGTGTGTGTGTGTGCTATTATTTAATATTTAATTTTATAGGGTCTAGTCAGGTCCCTAATTAGTTTTGAGTTAAAGGGAAGTTTCAAGATTGTTGTTGACCAATATAGATTATTGTATTCTCTTAATCCCAATAACCTCTTTTGATCCATAACAAGCGAGCTCGATCAATAGTGGAGAATGAAAGATGAATAAGGCATTGAATATAACAAGTGATGCAAAGTTGAATGTATGATCCTTGATCTGATGGCGGATCTTGAGCTGTAGCAACGCTAAGGAATTTTAGAGGAAAAGGAAAACATAGATTCTCCTTTCCATGTGAGTCAATCCTTTCTGTGTGAATTCTTTTAGAATCAAGATAGGATTAAAAGGAAGGCTAGATTAGTCAAATTTTTCAAAAAAAAAGACTTACTTTGACAGTTTGACCAAATTTTAACTCAATTTCATTCATTTTTTTGTCTTTATGTGACTAAATTTCAATTGAATCAATCAATTTTCTAATGTAATCTAACTTATTTCTAGCTACTTTCATTGAATTTTTAGTTTTTATAAAACTTCTCTTCAATCTTTGTGAACTCAGACCGATACTTGTCAATATCAATCCACCTCAAAAGATCTGTATCACTGTTGGCTGATTATGTCAACAATGGTCATAATTTTAGCAAAATAAGGTTGCTACTAGTCCATGCAGAGAGGAAACTTAGTCATCAAAAAGCATCAAGTCTTCATCTCTGCATTGCATTGGCGTCTTTGTCAAGAGGGGTTGGGTATTCAAGACTTGTCGAGGTGGGAGCTTGTTTATGGAGGAGCTTGATTGTGAAAGAAAGGAGAAAGTAGGGTTGCAGAGAGTAAAGGCTGAGTAGAGAGGCAAAAGAAGTAGCTAGCAAGTGATTGGGTGCTAACAAATCTATGGAGGCTTGTTGATTGAAGAAAAGGGGCAAGTTTTAGAGGCAAAATGGTTTTGTGTAGAAGATGAGTGCTAGTGATGCAGGCCTGCAGTGGATAGTTATGACAAAAGAAGTGTTGGTTTCCTCAAGGGTCAGAATCATCATTGACCTACAGTTTTGATGATTCAAAATAAAAGGTCACTCATTTCATCCCCCCCCCCCCCCCCCCCCCTAAATAGACAAATAGCTTTAGTTATTAATTTAACTAAAATAAGAAGAGTGGTTTATAAATCACAATTTTTCAAACTATAAATGAACTGTAATCATAATGTAGATTTAAGTGTATTGTCATTTGGCAACATCATCAAGTTGTGTGTATCCCAACTAGTTGAGTTGGTTACGACAGAGCAGAGTTACTGAAGTGGACAAGAATCAAATCTCGACGAAGCCGAGGCAATGCCCTCCTCCGTCATGGCCAACTGCAACTTCTCGATTTATCTCCTCAGATGGTCGTGGAGCCGACCATGTGAGACCGCTGGGATAGCGGATTCCACCTTTATATTGAAGTGTATCCCAACTAATTAGAGTCGTCTACAAGAATCTAATACTCTGTGCAAGGTTAAATCACAAGCAATATTCAAAATAGGGCAAAGAGTATAAAAAAATAAAATAAAAAACTACATGTATGTTAACATAAGAGTTCTCTATGTTCAATTAACATATGGTGGAAAAGTTTAATATTTTTTATTATCCTCTAAAATTTGGCAAAAAAACACAATTGCAATGACTCTTAGAAGTGATATGAGGCTAGGAAACAATGATTTCAACATATGATTCTCAAACTTAGTGCAACTATCCAACATGGATACAAATAGAATATCAATACAACACATAGCAAGTCAGAATATAGGATCAAGGGTCTCTAGGTGTCCTACATGATATACCTTTACTATAATTTGATTGTGTCACACTGCTACAAGACTAACCAAAAAGTCAAATTTACTGAAATTTACTAGTCTACTTAATTATGATATCAAAGGATTTTTGTGATGAAGGGATAAAGGAGGTTTGTAGCAACAATCAGGTTGTTCCCAACATGGTTTGAAATTTAGTAGCCATGCTGGGCAACACAGTCAAAAATTTTCATTTCGTTCTCATACCAGAACATGGTATAAGGTAGCACAGGCAATAATTTTTATGTCACCCAAGCTAGAACAATGTCACCTATGATACATAGGGCAAAATCAGGATGCAACTAACCAGGATGCAACTATACTCGGCCATCTATTAGGAGTCATGTGGTGGGTCCAAATCATGATGTTAATATCATTGCTCAAAGACCCTAACCATTGTTATTAGGCATGGTAATTGTCCCTCATCAGAATGTTGAGGCTACAATTTCCTTAAGTAGAGATTCTAGACCAAATCACCTTCCATATGCTAATCCAAACCATCACATGGTCTAAAGTGAAATTTCACAGTTGTAGCATGCCTTAATGAAATTTGACCGACAAACCAGTCTACTCTCTCAGCCAAAAAGTATGGAGAAAGAAAAGGAAACAAAATGAATTTCACATATAACATACACATGGTCAGCTTATAAAAATATCTACAGATTAATTAGGAAATACACACAAAGAACTAATACATTAACCAAATATATTAGAATGTTTGCAAAGTTTATTAACTATACAACTGAAAAATCTCCAAATATATTATATCTATACAGCAAATATGTTATCTAAAACTGATATTCAAGTATAAAGAGACTAGTGACTGGAATCTGCCAACGCAACAACAATGTGACAACCTAACAGTATATTATTATCATATCACCAATCTGTATTTGTCCATACTATTTGATCATCAGTTATATAGACTTTATCCCTCTTTTGAGCTCTGTATGTACTATATCATTAAATATTAATAATAAAACAGGTTAATTTATTTAATATAGTAACTGGAGTTCTCTTTTGATGCTCCCTATTGCTAGAATATTTAGGGCCCCATGCTCCTATTTCATGCTATAAATAGGGACTTATCTCTTGTAATAATATAAGATTCCATATTATTTTACATGGTATCAGAGCGAGGTTGGGTTTAGGGTTATCCGCCCAAACCAATCCTCTTTCTTCTCTCTCTATTCGCCACGCGTTTTCCTCGCGTGCATTTCTGTTCGTCATTTTTACCGACTGAATCGTGACTTCTTCTCTCACGATCCCTCTTCCGCTTCTCGGCCGAATCACGACTTCTTCTCTCGCGATCCCTCTTCCGCCGGCGACTTCTTCTCCTCTCGGCTCACTGCTTCCAGCTGTCAATTCTGAATCAACAGAGGTGATCCTTCAGGCGGCACCTCTATCAGCCACCTTCCTCGTCGCACGTTTTCCTCGTCGCAACGCGGTAATCGCAGCGGCTTCTTCGTCGCGCGTCTTCCTCGATGCGATGAGCAGCACACCTTCCTCGTCACACGTTTTCCTCGTCGCAACGCAGCAATCGTAGCTGCTTCCTCGTCGCGCGTCTTCCTCAACGCGACGAGCAACATGCCTTCCTCGTCGCGCGTTTTCCTCGTCGCGACGCAACAATCGCAGCGGTTTCCTCATCGCGCGTCTTCCTCGACACAACGAGCAGCACGTCTTCCTCGTCCCGCCTCCCGCGTGTCAATCTCCTCCGCTGCCTTCCTCGTCGTTCGTTTTCCTCGTCGCAACGCAGCAATCGCAGCTGCTTCCTCGTCGCGCGTCTTCCTCGACGCAACGAGCAACACGCCTTCCTCGTCAAGCATTTTCCACATCACGACGCAACAATCACAGCGGCTTCCTCGTCGCGCGTCTTCCTCGACGCGACGAGTAGCACGCCTTCCTCGTCGCGCGTTTTCCTCGTCGCGACGCAGCAATCACAACGGCTTCCTCGTTGCGCGTCTTCCTCGACCCGACGAGCAACACGTCTTCCTCGTCCTGCCTCCCGCGTGCTTCTCTTCTCTGCTGCCCTCTTCCAATAACGGCAGCAAGCTAGCAAGTTCCAGCTCTTCTTTTCTTCTCCTCTTCCTGTTCTTCCAGAAGTAGGCGGACATCAACAGCACCTACCTTGTGTTTTTCCAGCAACACAGCAGCAACAACACCTTTCCGAAAGCAGGTACTGATGGAAAGAAGGTTGATCATGTCACCTCGTAAGGGTGGCAAAGAACCTCCCCGTGCTGCACAGATCGTCCAAAGTTCTGTTGCTTCTTCAGCTTCCACTTAACAGTTACTTCAAGAATGACAACCAAGCCGCTATGCATATCACCTCGAATCCAGTTTTTCATGAGAGGACAAAGCATATTGAAGTCGATTGTCACTTTGTCAAAGAGAAAGTCATATCTGGTGAAATATCTACTAGCTTTATTAACTCACAGGATCAACTAGCAAATATATTCACCAAGTCACTAAGAGGTCCTCGAATTGACTACATATGTAACAAGCTGGGTACATATGATTTATATTTTCCAGCTTGAGGGGGAGTGCTAGAATATTTAGGGATAAATATTCTGTTAGGGATAAATATTCTGTTTTTCTTTTTTATAGAATAATTCTCCTAGAATAGGTCCCTATATTCGTGTATAAATAGGGACTTATCTCCTGTAATAAAGTAAGATTTCATATTATTTTACAGCTATAATTGATACCCTCCATCAAAGCCAAAAATCTGCAATCCTAGCATGCATTTCTGAGGATATTTTATTTTAACAAACATTGCTCACCCAAAAAAGAATTAGCATGTAATTGTTATTTTATATATGTAAATCAAAAGTGAAGAAACCAACAGTAGTTTGATACATCTTAAACTCATGTGCTTATTTAAGAGATAGTATGCAAAACACGAGTTGAGAACAATGGTTGCCCATTGAGAAGTGAAATCAAGATTATATACCTTCCATATCTCCCGATGTGTTAGATGGGTGTGGTCAAGATCAAATATTTTTGCATAGTTAACAGATGACTGAGAAAAAACCCATAGATTCACCCCCCATAGCCAAACCATCAAAGTCTGTAGAATCAAATTAAAAAGATTTTGAATGAGATGCCAAGTTATTCTAATCCAAATATCCTTTCAAACAGCTGAGCTATATGACTATGAAAAAACTTACCACAAGAAGAAGAGGATTAAAATATAAAAAAGCCTCATAAAGAAACAAATCCCTTTTATCTGCATTCATTCGCATCACAGAGTCCCAGCCTATCTGCAAAAAACATGTGAATCACAGGTCTGAGATTTGTTAGCACTGCTTAATCATTCTGGTCAAGTGTAACATTTATTCAGCTAAGATTAAGGACTGACCTTGCAACATGTGATGCCCCACAATAGAAACAATACAACCTGAAACAGGCTCCAGAATTAGCAAATAACTAACTAAAAAACTTGCAGTTACAAAACATCTGAAAATAATTTGTCTTCCAAAAAGTATACACAAGTCATATTACCCTACAGGTTCTCACAATTGAGGGGAGCAAATATGTGAGGTAAACTTAGTCTAGGCATACAATGGCTATACCATCATGGACACAAATTAAGATAATTAGATATATACGGCTTCAATCATACTTAGATACCGAAGTTATTATATCCATGATTGCCTAGCATATTAAAATTATTAGATAAGTTTATTTGTCGTATATGAAATTAAAAGGTAACTTTAAATAAATTCTTTAGCCTAATCCAAGTTTAAAATCAAGTTATGCTAAAGTTTTGATCTTTAACCATAATAATACATAATATAGTTTCAATACCTTATTGTGTCATGCCGATATAGTTTAAATACTTATTTACTATCAAATATAAGTGTATACTAATTAAAAAGAGGATCATTTACATTAGTATTTGAGGACAATAAATTTACGATTATCACAAGAGTCTCAATCATCTTAATAACAATAGAATTCCATGCATCAAATGGGATCGTCGGTATTTGTAGGATCAACCCCATAATTTTCCAAAACTCAAATTAAACAATTGATATTGATTCTTCATGTGTCCATCAGCATCTCTTGATTCCCACTAAGTGTTGGACTTCAACAAGCACTACTAGAATCGAAACTAATATAGCAGATAGAGCCACAAAATAAGGATATACATACATCCCCAAGCTCTGGGATGAGAGTATGATAAACCTCAATTTCAATCTCAAATAGCATCAACCTTTCCAGTATATTTTGATAATGATGAGCTTCATGTTGCATGTCACCTTTATGTCAGAATTGATAATATCTCTTAATACCTTTAGGGTGTGTTTGGTTCAAGGTTATCATGTATGATTTTGGTTATGTGATTACCAGGTTATGGGGAATAAAACATAATCTAATGTTGTTTGGTTCAATCTTAGGTAATGGAATAAAAACTTGTTTGTTTGGAGATTTTAGTGTATACTTAGTATAGGGAATTGTATCAATCGCTAGATCGACTAATAAAATAAAATATATATAGTAATTATTATTATTATTAATGATATATATAAATAAATAAATTTAGATAATATTTTAGAATTTTTATTAATTTAGAATTTTTTATTAATTTAGAATTTTTTAGAGAAAATTTTATTGGGCTTTAAATTAGATCTATTTAATTTATCTCAACAATAGCTAGGAATTGATTAATTCAATTAACTGAAATTTTAATTAAAAACCTAAGTTTAAAAAAAACTAATTTAAAAAAAATAGATCGTCCTTGTCCTCACGCTTGTGGCCCAGCGCCCACCTCTTGCCGAGCGCTCGTCGAGCCTTCCAACATCGATTGCCGCCTCCAGCCCCCGCCAAACCTTCCGGTGTCGCTTACCATTTAATTTATCTCAACTATAGTTATGAATTGATTGATTCAATTAACTAAAATTTTAATTAAAAACCTAAGTTTAAAAAAACTAATTTTAAAAAAAAATAGATTGTCCCTGTCCTCACGCCCGTGGCACGCCGCCTGCCTCCTGCTGAATGCCACCAAGCCTTCCAGCACCACTGTTGCCGCCTGCTGAATGTCCCCGCCCCCGGCGAGCCTTCCAGCACCGACTGCCACCTCCAACCCCCACCGAACCTTCCGGCGCCGCTTACCACCTCCGGCCCCCGACGAGTATTCCAAGCAAAGGAACAGTGGCAACCGACATGGATAACCTCGGAATCAACAGAAACCTCAAAATCAGAGATAATTTAATTCTGGACTTGATTCTCTAATTGCTGACAAAAAGTGGCATGGCGGGCATCAATTATAACTTGGGAATCCTTGATAACCTAAACCAAATAACCTTGGACAGATAACCAAGGTTACCAACAATAACGACCAACCAAACACCCCCTTAGTGTCATGATAGTGATCTTGACTTGCATTATATAACATTGTTTGAATGTCTAGGGCTCAATTGTTGGAATCTAGACAACAACACCAAGTGCATCTCCATTGTCATCGCCTCTATCTGTGATTGCATTATTGTAGACATCACTATCATTATTTTAAACGTCTTGTTATATTATAGTGTCAAAGGAAATGATGTTTCATTGATTGCATAATGTGGATTGTAATTAATCATGAATTGGCATTTTCCCTTGTGAACTAGCTTTATTTAATATATTTGGATGATTTCTATTAGAAATGTCAAGAAGATGTTCATACCACCCCAAGGTAAAAGTCAAAGTTCAAACTATAATCCTAACGTGACTTGCTATGGATGCAACAAAAGGGGACACATCAAGCCAAATTGCCCGGATCTAAAGAAGAAAGAAGACTCAAAAGAAAAGAAGAAGAAGAAGAAGGAGGTGATGGTTGCACAAGCTACATGGGACACCTCAAGTAGTGAATCTTCAGATGATGAGGAAGAGTCGTGCCACATTACCCGGCACATGGCACTCATGGCACAAAAGGATGATCAATACACATCAAGTGAAGAGGAAGAATCAAGCGAAGATGAATCCTCCTCAAGTGAGGATGAGGTAATGGATAGTGCCAAACAAAAGCTTCTCTTTCGTACAATTGCTTATCTTAGGAATGCTTTAGTTAAATCAAAATCTAAAGTCAAAGCATTGAAAGAAGAACTTAGAACAACTAGGAATACCGACCTTGACCACCATGACTTATGTGAAGAAAATGAAAAATTGAAAAATGAAATTGTGGATCTAAGGAAATGTTTAGAGAAGTTCACTTTAGGGTCTAGAAACCTTGACATGATCCTAAATAGTCAACGGGCGGTATACAACAAGGCTGGGATAGGATATAGGCCTAAAGAAGTGTCTTATATTTCATTAGTAGGTAGACAAAGGGTGTTAAACAAATCACCTAAGGACAAGGTTAGACAAGCTTGGGTTCCTAAAAAGTATTTGCAAAATGTAAGTGAATCAAGCTTTTGGGTTCCAAAATGTGATGTATTTTATGTTGTTTAGGTGAGAGAGAAGAAGGATACAGGCATGTGGATTATGGATAGTGGATGTTCAAGACACATGACCGGAGATGTAAGTAAATTCATAAAAATAAAATACATAAAGAAAGGAGAAGTATCTTTTGGGAATAGTGGGAAACTCAAAATCATAGGTAGAGGTACCATTGAGGTCTCATCCACAATTAAAATTCATAGAGTCCTATTAGTCAAAAATATGGAATTTAACTTGCTTAGTGTAAGTCAATTATGTGACTCGGGCTATCAAGTTGAGTTTCATGCAAATAAATATTTGGTTAGGCAAATTGGTGGGAAAAATGTTATACTAGAAGGCTATAGGAACCGAAATCTTTATTATCTCAATTTGGCTTTTGCTTCTAACCCGTATATTGAGTGTTTCATGTCAAAAGAAGAAGAAGGATGGCTATGGCACAGGAGGCTTGGACACATCAACATGAAAACCATAGCAAAAGTGGCAAACAAGGAGTTGGTGAAAGGACTACCAAAGCTCAAGTATGTCAAGAACAAAATGTGTGATGCATGCCAAGAGGGTAAGCAACCAAAATCATCACACAAAGGTAAAACCCTAACTAGTACTACGTTACCTTTGGAATTATTGCATTTAGACTTATTTGATTGTCATAGTACTCCCTCATTGAATGGAAATAAATATTGCTTGGTTATAGTAGATGACTATTCAAGATATTCTTGGGTGTTTTTCATGAAACATAAGGATGATACCTTAGACATTTTTATTGGGTTTAGTAAAAGGGTTGAAAATGAAAGAACACTAAAAATAAATAGAATTAGGAGTGATCATGGTGGAGAGTTTGAAAATTCAAAATTCTCCAAATATTGCTTAGAAAATGGATACAAGCATGAGTTCTCATGTGCAAGGACCCCTCAACAAAATGGAGTTGTTGAGAGGAAAAATAGGGCTTTACAAGAAGCCGCTAGAACTATGCTAAATGCATATTCACTACCCACATATCTATGGGCAGAAGCGGTTAACACCGCTTGCTACATTCAAAACAGGGTAGCAATTCATAGATTTTTAGGAAAAACTCCTTTTGAGTTGTGGAGTGGCAAAATTCCAAAGATTAGTTACTTTCGAGTGTTTGGATGTAAGGTTTATATCTTAAACACTAAGGATGAGTTGAAGAAGTTTGAGGCCAAGGCGGATGAAGGAATCCTTGTGGGTTACTCATCCTCTAGTAAAAGCTATAGGGTTTACAATAAAAGAACTCAAACTATTGAAGAGTCATCAAATGTTGAATTTGACGAGTCAAGTAACACCTACCCTAGAAAATCGCAAATTGATGAGGATATAAATGCACAAACAAAAGAAATAACCAAAGAAATGAAAATTTACAAATAGAGAGCAACAATCTAGGGGGAGGAAGAAATGACCTTGAGGATGAGCCTAAATGCAACAATAACAAGTGTGAGGAGCCCATTAAGACTAGGACTCTTAGGCATCATCAAGATCACCCTATTGACCAAGTGGTAGGGGATATAGAACTAGGAGTGAGAACTAGGTCTCAATTTAGAAATGAAACAAGTCAAATTGCCTTAATCTCCCAATGTGAACCTAAAACAATCGATGAGGCTCTAAGTGATACGGATTGGATCCTAGCAATGCAAGCAAGGAAGTAACTATAAATAAGAAATGTAACTAGGAATAATGAGACCTATGCACAATAGCTAAAGGTGATTGTATAACTAGATTAGAGTCCATTCGAATCCAGATTTATGGAGAGGATATGCCACATACAAGGGTTTTATGATGTTCCACCTCCATCAAATGGATGTAAAATCGGTATTTCTAAATGGATATGCATTAAAAATCTTTTGTTCCAAAAGAAGCTTCCTTTAAATGGACAACTATTTCATGTTAGATGTTGTGCTCACATTTTAACTCTTTTAGTTCAAGATGGATTATCTGAAATTCAGAGTATAATTGAAAATTTTCGAGAGAGTGTAAAGTATATTTCACCTTGTGAGGCACGCCTTCACATTTTTTTCTGACATAATCAAACAATTGAGGTTATCACTTAAAAAGTTGATTTTGGATTGTTGCACTCGGTGGAATGCTACTTACAACATGCTTGCCTCAGCTTTGGAGTTCAAAGATGTATTTCCTCGTTATCAACAAAGAGATCTTGATTATCAATATTTACTAAACGAAAAGGATTGGATTCGTGTTCAAGAAGTTTGTTCACTTTTGGAGCTTTTTAATAAACTCATGAAAATCATATCAGGTACCAATTTGGGTTAGTTAAATATTTATTTAACATTATCTTTAGTTAATTCAATTATAAACATTTAAATGAACACAATAAGCATTTCAATAGTGTGAGTGTTATTTGTCTTTTCTATTAATTTTAGTTTATTTAGTTAGTATTGTTGTTCTTTTCTAATATTAACACTTAATTAATATAGTTCCTTCTCTTCAACACTAAATATATAAGGGGGAAAAGGCTAAATAAATAAAATAGGTTAGATTTATCTTTTCTTATATTTGGAAGTACAATTTGATGTTATAAAACCATTCCACTTATTTATTTGATACTAAATCTTTTTCAAAATTTCATATGTATTACAGGCAATGAATATCCTACTTCAAATTTATTTCTTCCTAAACTTTGGCAAGTGAAAGAGGTACTAGATCAACAAATTTTAATTGGGAGTTCATTCATGAAAGCAATGGCTATAAAGATGAAGACTAAATTTGATAAGTACTGGGGTCAATGCAATTTCGTAATCTTTATAGTTGTCATTTAGATCCTAGGAACAAATGAAACTTATTGAGTTTTCTTTTCCTATAATTTACCCTGAGCATGAAGTTAGTGTCCATCAAATTGTTTCAGTGAAGAACGAGTTATACAATGAATATGTCACTACACATGCATGCAAACTCATACATCAATGGTGATTCAAATGGTGATGGTTTTGACACCACTTCAAATGCAAATAATGAGAAAGAAAAACTATTGCGATAGGACGGTCTAAGTTTGATCATTTTATTAGAAATATTGATATTGTTCAACATGCCAAATCTGAATTAGACATCTATTTGGATGATGGTGTTAATATATGTCAAAAAAATGATGAAACTCACTTTCATGCATTAGAGTGGTGGAAAACAAACGACCTCAAATTTCAAATTTTGTCAAAGATGGCTTGTGACATATTATCTATTCCCATTACTATTGTTGCTTTAGAAGCAGTTTTCAGTATTGGTGGTAGGGTGATTGATAATTATCATGCTTTATTAAGAGATTCAAGTTCTACTTTGCGGTGAGGATTGGTTTCGTCATCTTTATGGTATCAAAAAAAGAAAAAGGTAATTCATTATTTGTTTTTATGATTTTTGTTCATAATTTAGTATTTAACTTATGATGTTTTTATTTTGAATAGGACCACAAGGAAGATGTGAAGGAGTACAATTTATCTTAGCCATTTTCATATGCTATAAGCAATGGTTCTAGACGGTATGTTTTTATTAAATTATTGATTCTTTAATATTTTTTTGTTATGGTTGACTTCTTGTTAAGTGATGATCTTTTTTACTATGCTAATATAAGTTATCAAACTAAATCCTATTTAACTCCTTTTGATTGTGCATATAGTAAAGTTTTAAAAAAAATAGCTTCTTTTTTATTGGTTAAATTGTTCTTTTGCTTTCACTATAGTATAAATTGATACTTGTAATATATTGTAATCCTAATTGTTGATTTATTTTTTCTTTTTAGGATGAGAAAGGGTAAGGTGAGTCCTTGGAGATGGGGAAGTTACATTTTGGAGACACATAAATACTTATGAGTTTCATAAACATTGCAATTTAGTAATATTTTTTTAATGAATTATGACTTCTTATTTTAATGTTATGATTGGAAGTTGGATACTCTATATAATTGTTTTGTCATATTGCTACAAAGTTATATTCTTGTATATGATTTATTTATTTGAGTTATGAATTATGACACTATTTGTGCAGTTTTTAAAGTTTTTATAAATGACATTTCTTTATCATGATTCACATGATAAATATATTTATCCAATTATCCTACATTTTGAGTAACCAAACATGTGACAAACCTTGTTAAGCTTATAAATAAATATTCTTATCAAACAAGGGCTTATAAATAAGTTTTTAAATAAACAAACAAGCTTCTAAAATAAACAAACAAGCTCACTCATAAATTAAGCAAATTTTAAAATATGAAAGTTTCAAACAAACAAACAAGCTCGACTTAAGAGCTTGGTAATATCTAAACAACCCAAATTTGGTAATGTCTAAACAAGCCAAGTTTGATTCAGGTTCGAATCAAGCTCGAATCGAGCTTGTTTAAAAGCTTGATGTCAATTAAATGAGCCAAGCCTGAACTAAGCTCGATCTAAAAATAAAATTAATTCAAGCTTGAACAATCATTTCAATAACTTGGTTAATTTTAAGTTTGACTTAACTTGGCTTGGTTATTTTATCAAACAAACTTGAACACGGTAAAGCTTGACTTAGTTCGTTTACAACTTTAACTATGCTTGACTTCTTCCCCCAAAGACTACTGTGAAAGAGTCATCCCTATAAGATTGTTATTTTTTTTATAATCTAAGTGCCCAGATTCTTACAAACACAACTAATATTAGAGGTGGAGGATTTGGTTCGCCCATCAAACAAATCTAAAAGCGCAAGCGATTTTTCACCCAGCAGTTAACGTTCTAGATTTTTTATTTCACCGGAGGAAAATATCTTATAGTGCAACGTACCTGAGATTCAAATCATGGATCCTTAGTTAATCTGTTGAGCGCCTTATTGCTGCACCATGCTCGAGGGACTATAAGATTGCGTTATTGTGACTAGAGGGAATGAATAAATATGCATGAATTTTTTTACATTGGTTGGATTTTAGCTTTCTACAAAATGTTATTATTATACAATGAAAATATAGAAAAATGAATAGACACAAATAACATAATGCAAAATATAAAATAGCAATATCATAGTTTTTTAAGTAGTTTAAAACTTTTGATTTCTACTCCACGATTTATGATCTACTAATGGATCACTCGTGATAACATCAATATTTTCTTCGATTCAGACACTTTCTGTAGAGGAGAAACCTCTTATATTCCTATTCTTTTTATAGCAAATATAATAAGAAAAAGTATATAAAAATACAATCAGATGAAAATAATACAAAAAATAAAATTACTAAAAAGAATTGCTTTTGGTTAGCGTAGCTCATTCTAAATTGCTCACAAAGCTCTTCGAATGAAACAACACTCTCTCTAGAATGAACAGAAGCTTTGTTTTGAAAATTTCAACAAGATCAACTTATATAATCCTTTTGTTCGTGAGCCATCAGTTGAATGCTTCACATAAATGGAGTGCCATATAATACAACCAAATGACAATAATACAAGAAATAAAACTACTAAAAAGAATTGCTTTTGGTTGATGTAGCTCGCTCTAAATTGCTTACAGAGCTCTTAGAATGCAACAACATTCTCCCTAAAATAAATACAAATTTTGTTCTGAAAATTTCATCAAGATCAACTTATATAATCATTAATCTGTTCGCGAGCCATCAATTGATTGCTTCACATCAATTGAATGCTCACTGATTATCAATCAACTCCTTTGTGACATTTGGCCCATTTCATCTAGAATTAAACCTATTCTTCAGTAGGTTGGTTCATTAGTCGGTTGCTTCCTTACTATCACTCGACTAGACTAAATAGAATCTCGACTAATTCATTTACTTCAATTATCAATGTTGTCCGTTGACTGTGTCTTCAGTCAACTATTATCCATCAATTGGCTGCTTGATGGATAAGTCCTTGAACAAAAATATTATATTCTATGATATTTTAACTTGGTCAACTGCCAAGTTGATTATTTGATCAATTGATTATTAAATGTAAATGAATCTGTAAATAAAAATGATTTCTTTCTCTTGTTAATTACATAGCAAGGTCACACCCCAATTAGCATAAATAAATAAATATATGAGAAGGGACACAAGGATTTATTTGGTTCACAACTTCCTAGAGTTATATATCTAAGGTCTATGCACAAATCATTGTTCACTATCTTTCTCTTCTTCGATAAATTGTCAAAGGTAAAGAAATTTCATCTCATAAATTTGGATTACAAAAAGGAAGATAGTACAAGAATATAACACTATCAGTTTTTAGTATAGTTGTGTGGTTCTCTTGAACAAAAGCTCTTAGTCTCCTTTTATAGCTTTTATCTCGATTTGATGAAGGTATTGATGTGGCATGTTTGATTGAACAAAAATTCCTATTTGGTTGATTAGAAATAATTAATGTGGTAGATAAACTTCATCTACGAATAGGTTGTCTCTCATCATTGTAGTTGATGTGACATAGTCTAGTCGCTCGAATACCCTTCCGGTCGCCTAGTACTCGGTCACCTCGGATCTCTACATTGGATCACGGTCATGTTGTTGAGTTTTCGATATGTGTAAAATTTATGTTTCTCTAAACATGCAGCAGAAGCATAATAAACAATTTATTACTATCTATGCATAAAACTAACACGAGGACACATACACATACAAATATAATCATAGATAATAAGTATAAACAATTTATACTTTTTAGATAACGTGAAGTAGAAATGACAATCAACTAGTAATCTTGAGCAAGGTTGCCTCTACTCGTATCCACACCGAGATCTCCTTGAGACAATTTTCTTAAGTCACGTGTCGTGTCTGTTGGTGTAGTCTACCTCTAGGATTTCGATGTTAGACAAGATACCTATGTCTAGTCAGTTTAACCAAGATTGATCTAAACAGGACCTAATGCTTGGATATAAGTGAAGTATAACTAGGTCAAAGTTGCCCAGATGATTAGCAAGAGAATTCCTAATTGGAAGCTAGGCAATGAAGTCTTGGCAGATCAAGGATACCAGATGGGAAGTATAGGTGGGTTAGTGGACCGAACATCTAGCAGGTTGATGGGTCAGCGAGGATTGAACATTGAAAGCAAAGTCCTGGGGGTCAGAGGATCAGAAGCTAAGCAAGAACAAGCAGGTCAAGGGTGACCAGATGTTTGGTAGGTGGGAAGTCTATCGAGTGACTAGTCCTCGAGTGATTAGTTCTAACTGGAGGTTAGACAAGAAGAAGTCCAAGTAGGTCAAGGGTGATCGGATGTTTGGCAAAAAAAAATCCTAGGAGAGTAACTCTTAGGTAAGTTTAGTAGGTTAGACCTACAGGGTAAGGCTTAACTAAGCCTAGTAGGTTAGACAGACTACAATTAAGGTTAGGTTGGTTGTTTGTTGTATGCTTATCTTGCAAGTACCAAGAGCTGAAAGCAAGACTAAGGAAGTATGACAGAAGCAACCAAATCAAGCTTGGAGTCAACTAAGGTTAAACTTGATTGAACCAGTTTTGGACGATTGGATCATATTCAGGCCGCCCAAACAGTCCAGGCGTCTGGACCAGGGTAGCTCTAGGCACCTGGATCTTATTTTAGGTGCCCGGACGGTCCAGGCAACCTGGGCTAGTCTAGGCGCTAGGACCAGGATGAAGAATCAGTTTGGATAAAGATCGACGGAGCCGGATTAGATTGAATCGGTCCGGGGTGCTTAGAAAGTAATTCGGCCACTCGGAAGAGTCTTTATAAGGTCTAGACAAGCAGCATCAAAGAGCAATGAACTTACAACTACTCTCACATCCTGTGGTGCTCGTGAACATGATCGAAACTTTACTCGTTCAATTGGGGAAGTTCCAAGAGGGGTACGCTACGCTCAGGACTTTCAGATTGGCTCGATGAGAGTGCTTGTTTTAATTTGCTTTATTCTTTATGCTTAGCATTTTCTATTGTACTTTGATTGTAAGCCAGATTTCTTCACCTCCAGAAAGAGTTTTGAAAAGGAGACCACTATTGAACGAATGCCTCCCATATATAGACATTGGATGTACTAACCCTTAAGGGGGTTGAGAACTAAATAAATCTATGTGTCTTGTATTTTTAATTCCATGCTAGTTTTCTGTAATAGAATAGAACGATCGAATGAACGAGATTCACCCCCTTCTCTCACACGCAACAGTTCTATAATTGGTATCAGAGCCGACCGACTCTCGATAGGACTAACTGCCACAGGAGTAAGAAAGCAAAGATGGAGGGGAAGCAAGGAAAAAATTTAAAAGTTTAATGTAAATTTCATATTATATGTTTCAAATGGAGAAAAGAGGGCACTACAAAAATCAATGCCCTACTCATAAGATTCAGACGGCACTACCGGCGACAAAGGAGCAATCGATGCCAGAAGCCTAGAAGAAATAAAAAACACATTATATACTTCAAGTGTAAAAAATCCAGACACTACAAGAATCGATACCTAGAGAAGAAAGCAAAGAACCAATCAACAATAGAATTAGGGGTTGCACTTCCGATAAATTTTTTAAATTACGAAAATACTCCTAAAGTTTTGCATGATATACTTGTCTTTATTGATTACTTAGATAATTTAAGAAATTCAAAATTAAAAAATAATTTAATTAATAAAAATATTAATTTGACAAATTCTAACATAGAAAATCTAGGAAATTCAGAATTAAAAAATAATTTAATTAATAAAAATATTAATTTGATAAATTTTAACCTAGATAATTTAGGAAATTTGAAATTAAAAAAATAATTTAATTAATAAAAATAATAGCTTGAATAATTTAAACCAATATTCTATCAACGTTAAAAATAAATCTAATATGAATAATTTAATTAATAAATTTAAATTTAAAAATAATTTAACTAAATCAACATTAAAAACTTTAATCATTAATAATTTAAATTTAATAAATTTTGATAATAAAATTAATCGAGATATAATTCAAAGAAATAAAATGTTAGAGTAAACTTTTAACTCATTCACCTAGGATAATTCAAAATAGAAAAGTTTAAATTTAATTAACTTAATTAAATTTAAAATTATTAATAATTCAACCATCTAAGATAAAATTAATAATTATCAGGATGAATTTAACTATTCAAATTTAATTAATTATTTAAAATTAAATAATCAAGATAATCTTGAAAAATAATTAGATAATTCAAAATCCAATAAGATAAAATTTTAAATTAATCATTTAACTACTAAAAATTTAAAATTAAATCCAAAAAATCATACAATAAACCTTCAGATGTTGAAAAATACTAATTCAAATTTAAATACTAAAAATTTAAATTTAAATGATAAAACTAATTATAATTGATTATCTTTTAATTATCAAATAATTGTTGGTGCAATCGTGCCCCAAGTGATTTGGATTTTAATGTTTGGCTAAATCAGTTTAAGTTAGGCAATGATTTGTGATCTAACATGTGTGGTTTGAGTCCACAGGAAAGCCTAGGAGTAGAGACCTGACAATTGATGAAGTCCCAGAGGCGCGACCTCTTGGCAAGGATGAAGTCCCGGAGGTGCGGCCTCTTGGCAAAGATGAAGTCCCGGAGGCGCGACCTCTTGGCAAGGATGAAGTCCCGGAGGCGCGGCCTCTTGGCAAGGATGTCTTAGCACGATGAAGTCGAGGGAAATGTCTCAAGCTAGTGCAAGGAAGAGCACGAGACTTGTGGAAGACGTTTGAAGGTTTGCATCAAGGCTAAGGGGTGAAGAGAAGCTGAAAGGGAAAGTTTTCAGCTCTGGCAGTCGACTGGCCCTGCCAGCAGTCGACTGGGGTTGATCCGGAGCACACACAGACAAGCACAGAAAAATCAGTCGACTTGACAGTCGTGGACAGTCGACTGGCCATGGAGCAGTCGACTGATATACTGCCGTTGGGGTGACAACTGGCGAATTAAATGCATATTTAATTCCTGTTGAAGCCCATCAGTCGACTGGCCTTAGGAGCAGTCGACTGGTGCACTGAAATTCATAAAAAGAGCGGTCAACGTCGCAGAGAAAAGAACAACATTCATTATTCATCTTCTTTACTGCTCTCTGACATCTGTAAAAGCTCTTTTATTCCTCTCATACTTCATTAAAGATCTTGTACGAGGAAGACATCGTGTTGTGAAGGTTTCTCCGCCTTCGAAGTGTGATTCGAGAAGGAGATTTTTCTCATAGTGGAATCGTCGGCTGTGTGTGTGGATCCTTGGATTAGTCACCTCGTTGAGGTGGATATCAAGTAAATCGATCGGGTTAGCGTTTGGTTCTTTGCAATTTATCTTTACCTTTTTGCTTCCGCTAACAAATTTACAGAGAAAGTCAAAAAACGCTATTCACCCCCCTCTAGTGAACGCACCGATCCTAACAATAATGAACAATTCTAAAAATTTAGAATATAATTTGAAAATTTTAAAATTAAATCGTAAAATTTAAGAAAATAAATCTATTAATTTTAACAAATTAAAATTAAATTATAAAAAATTTAAATTTAAATAATAAACTTAATTATCATCCATTTTCATTTAATTATAGAACATAATTTAATTCAAATAAAAAAATTAAATCCACAACTTATAAAAATTCAACAAAAATGAATTAATAATTCAAACAGGCATAATTAAAATTCATAAACCTAATTATAATAAAATAATTATAATTATGAAACTAATTGATAACACTATTACTCAAGCAAATAAAAATTTAATAAATTTTAAAATATGTCAAAATGAGTTGACACATTCGTAGGTTCACACGAAATATATCAAATCGAGAATTTGATACATTATTAGAAAATAAAAATTATTTGACTTAATTCATTTATGCATATTAGCCATGTACATGCATATGCTTAATTATTTATGCACATAAATGTCATGTCAAACATATTTATTCTCTGCTTAATTTATAGTGATTAGTTAAAGACATAAGCTTGCTTGACACTTGCCCAATATAGTATCAGGGTGTGGCGAGATGATAATACATTAAGGAAGCTTGGACTAGGTAGTCAAGTGGAGTAAGGAGTACCTTTCTTGATCTGCTTAGTTAAATAGAACTAATTGAAACTACCTCGCCACATCCTAGACTAGTTAGATCAGGATTTCTCAAGAAGAAGGTTAAGTACATAATTTCTTTAAAATACTTTGTCCAAGAAAGTGGTCGTTGTTCCGATAACTAAAAAAACCCCTGCCTCGTCACGACCTAGAAATCGATTTTTGAAATATACACTTAACTAAATGACAATTAAATTTGAATCTAATACAAGATTAAACATTCATTAAAACTTAAATTAAATCAATAAAGATAAAATTGATAAACTATCTCACAAAACTCATAAAGCAACCCTTGTATGTCATGTACTGAGATATTTATAATGAGTGAGATGATAGAGACCATTAAATTATAAAGTTTTAAAATATTTTTTAAAATTATAAAACTATTTTTTCTAAAATTATTTTTAAAAATTTGATATTACTTAAAATTCATGTTTGTTGGGTGTACTTATGCTATAAAATTTTTAAAAATTTATATTTAAAAATTGATTTACCAACACTTAGATATAGAACCTTTAGGTTAATACTACTTCTAGAACCCTAAGACACACTGACAGAAATTTCTTATGATTAACAAGAATATCTTAATGGAGTATCTAGTTAAGGAGGAGGTCTTTCTTAAAAGATCTTATGTTTAAATGACCTTTTAAAAATCAATTTCAAAAAGTCTTTTAAAAAAATTACTTGAAAATCTTTCAATTTTTTTAAAAACTCATATTTTGAAAAATACTTTGTAAATTGTTCTTTTGACATGGATCAACTCCTAAGACATATAGAGAGTTTGTTATATGGTTAATAAAGAACCCTAAAGAAGTGTCATATTAAGGGGCGGTCTAAATTAAAAAATTAATTAAAAATTTATATTTTAAAAACTATAAGCTAATTATTCTTTTGACTTGGATCAATCTATAAGACATATAGGGAGTTTGCATTATGATTAACAAAGAGCCCTAAGTGTCAGATTTAAGAGGGAGGTCCAAATTAAAATATCAAACCTATTTTAAAAAATTAATTTTTATACTTCTTTAAAAAACTCTTTAAAAAATTCTTTGAATATGCATTTCAAAATCATGTTTAAAATAATTTTAAAAATTATTATTTTGATTTGGGTCAAACCCTAGGACACATAAGGAATTTGCTTTGTAGTTAACAAAGAGCCCTAACGCAGTGTCAGATTAAGAGGAGATTTGATTGAAAAGGATAATAAATAGTTTTCAAAAACATCTCTTTCTAAAAAACACTTCTAAAATTTCATTTTAAAAATCCTTGAAAAAATATTTTGAAAACCTTCTTTAAAAATTATTTTACAAAATTTTAAAATTTACTATGGTATTTTAAGAAATGACTAAATTAAGTTTTAACCATAAGAAATCCTTAAATTATTGCTATAATTTTTTTTATGATTGATAAAGAGGGAGAATGAAAACTTAAGTTAAATAATTTAGTAATCTCATAGAATGTTAAAACCCTTTTAACCTATAATTTAACTTAAAAAAATTATCAAACATCAAAGAGGAAGAGATTGTTGATGCAGTCTATCTCTAGGATTTCAATATTAGACAATATACTTAGGTTCGATCAATTTAACCAAGGGTTAATCTAAACAGGACTTAATATTTGGATATGAGTGAAGTATGATTAGGTCAAAATTAACTAGATAACTAGCAAGAGAAGTCAAAGTGGGAAGCTAAGCAAGGAAGTCCTAGTTAATGAGACTAAGCAAGAAGTCTTGGCAGATCAAAAACACCAAGCGAGATGTCTAGGCAGGCTAGTGGATCAGACGTCTAGCAGGTCGATGGGTCAGTAAAGATCAGACATCGAAAGCAAGGTCCTGGGGGTCAGAGGATCGGATGCTGAGTAAGAAGTCCAAGCAAGTCAAAGATGATCGGATGTTTGGCAAGTGGAAAGTCTACTGAGTGACTAGTCCTAACTGAAGATTAGGCATGAGGTAGTCCAAGAAGGTCAAGGGTGATTGGATGTTTGGCAAAAGAAAATCCTAGGAGAGTAACCCTCAGGTAAGTTTAATAAGTTAGACCTATAAGGTAAGACTTAGGTAAGCCTAGTGGATCAAACAGACTATAGTTAGACTTAGAATACTTGCTTGTTTGCTGTATGCTTATATTGTAGGTACCAAGAGCTGAAAGTAAGATTAAGGAAAAAATTACAGAATTAAACAGAAACAACCAAACCAAGTCCGGAGTTAACTCAGGTTCACCTGGTTGAACCAGTTCTGGGCGCTCAAATCATATTCTAAAATATCCTAACATATCCAAAATCTGATTTTAGATAACCCATAACACATCAAATAAAGATCTACGATCTCTGTTGAACACGCGATGACTCTAATACCATTATTGGGTTACGATTTGTGTAATTTTAAAATTTTATGTTTCACTAAACATGTAGAGAAAACATAATAAATATTTTATCACTAACAATGCATAAAATCCATTTAAGGAAACATACGCATACAAATATAATCATAGATAAGGCATAAACACATTTATATATTTTGGATGATGCGAAGTGGAAATAACATCAACTCGCAATCTTGAGTAAGATTGCCTCTACTCATATCCACGCCGAGATCTCCTCCAGACAGATTTCATAAGTCACATGTCGTGTCTTCGCTTTGATACTAGTCGAAAGGGGAGACAAGCGATCCAAGAGAGGACCTACGGTCCGATTCCATATCCAGCAGCTTGAAGTAACCTAGTGATATTAATTGGATTGAACAGAGGCGATCACACCACCGTTCGAAGGTCGTATGGTTCACTATCAAGAAGGAGTAGTGAACCTAAATGACATGGTTGTTCTTGCGACAATAATTGCCCAGGAACAATGGCTAAGATGAAAGGAAGAAGTAATACCTTTCGGTGGAGAAGCAACTATTCGTGTTCCTTACTTCCACCGTCGGTTGTAGCTTCTTTTGGCTCCAGGATCCAACCTTGGGAGGATATTGATCCTAGGAGGATTAAGGATTGGTGGTGAGCTTTAGAAGAGGTACTATGGTCGATGGTAATAAGAAGATCCAACCAAGTGTGTGGTGGCAACACAAGGTGAAGGCTTGTGTTGGCAGCGACAAGGAGGAAGTAGAGGGTTTTGTGGTTAATTTAAAACCTAACAATTAGATTTTTAATCTCCATTAATAACTCTTCATAAGAGTTATTTTTATAGATGTTTAATGGATTCGGTTCGCTAACCAAAAACTCACATCAGTTAACTCAAACTTTAATTAGTTGGCCTCAAGTATGGTTCACAACCAAATCAGATTGGTTCAAAATCAAACCACCTTTATTTAAACCAAATCAATTTGATTTATAATTAAATTAAAGAGGACCCATTTTATCTTCAAAAGACGTGGCCCATCCGCACTTTTTTTTGATAAAACATCTTTTATATTTATCCTTTGTCTAGTCCAATTGGACTCAATCTCTCTTGATCTGAGAATCCAATTCTCAAATTCATTTTATGTCTCTTGAAGAAAACTTACAGTGCATGTGACCTTATGTTAGATTTGAGAGGTGTCCTAAGGCAATTGCCTTACGATTATACTATTTATTGGATGAATAACAATTCATTATTTGAGTGCACATTTTCTATGTATTTGATTGAATCTTAAACTCATTTACTGAATGCCCACAATACGATTCATAGCATGATAGAATTTATGATTGGATCATAACTAGTGAGCATATCTACATGTGTAATTATGAATGCATTAAAATTATCCTTAATCGAAGAATTGATGAGTACGGACGTTATCGATTTTGTCGAAACAAATAAGTTTTGAACTCCTTAGTTAGCCAAGCAGCTGATTTCGCTAGTTGGATACATTGGATGTTGAGTGTTAAAAGTGGATACTGATTAAAGGTAACTAATTCATTGGAGTGCCTTGAGACTTCATATGATTTTATACATATGTCAATGAAGATCTCAGTGTAGCCTAAGTACGAGTTTCTGTTGATTTTCGATATTCAAATCATCTTGGTCACGGAGACTTATACTTTGACATCTTAAGTAAACATATCCGAGGAGGTGTGGACCCAGGATGATTGGGCATAAGTCGAAGTGCCTGAAGGTGTTTGAATAGCCCATAGAGGATTCATCGCTCCTTGAAAAAGGAGACGTATACTTTGCGGCTGTTTGTCAGGATTGTTACTAAAGTTTTTGGCCAAAGCATTACATGTCAAGAGTATGACACTCTTAGACACATATACAAGTAACTTGAATTCGACAGAATAAGAAGGTTAGCTTGGGCTAGATGTGACATAGTAAGTCTAGTGGGGACTGACACACATAGACCATGTCCTGAACCAAGCGGGTATAAGACGATGAAAAGAACGAGACACATCTCATTGTAGCTGCCAAAGGATTTAGAAATGTTTTAAAATCAATCGCTGAATTTTCAGTTAATTGGAGATCATGATATACTATTAGGTGCCACTCATGATCATTCCATAATTAATGGTTAATTATTGACGACCAACATAATCAAAAACCTATTGGGTCACACACACTACAAATTTTCTGAATGACTTAAAAGAAGTTTAAGAATTAGATTCTCAGAATGAGAAAAATAAAGTCTGATTGGACCGAATAAAGGATAAAATTATGGAATTCATCTTATGAAGATGAAATGAATGAAATTGATTTCGTTCAAATCGGAGATCGTTTGGTTATTGAACCAAATGATTCAATTTTGAATCAAATTAAACCAATTTAGTTTGGTTCATGATGGAAGAGGTTTTGATAAAATAGAAGAGATGAGAAGCTTTGTCTTATGAAGATGAAATGAACAAAACTAGTTTAGGTCAAATCAGAGTTCGTTTGGTTATTGAACTAAGCGATTTAGTTTTGAATCCAATTTATTATAGTAAGCCCTAAAAATCCTGGTTTAATTCAACTTGTGCTGGTCCAATTCACCCTTTTCTTCTCCCAGTTTTCTCCATGGGTCGTGCATTGTTGTTTCTTAAAACAACCAGGGATCGCGTGATGAGCGTAGGTCATATATGGTTTTTTAGCATTGTTTAACGCTCATCTACTTGTAATTCATTGCATATGCTATGCTTTGTCACACCTTATTCTTTTATAATTGTGTATTTCTACTATCTTGCTTGGAGATATGCTTTTTGTATATTTTGATTGACAGGATGAGATTTAGAACCAAAATGATGCATTATTGATGGTAGAACAAAAAGCAAAAATTTAAATCCAAACTCCCCCTTAATACTTAAACTTTTGAAACTTTTCTAAAAAATTCAAATTTAACTCCCCCTTAAAAGTGTGCATTATTTAATCAAATTAATTAACAATAAATCCACAATTTGTATAAGACAAAGGGACCATATCATATATAAACAATATTAATTTTTCTCACACATGATTTAGAAGTCAAAAGAATTATGGTGATTTGGCTCGATTTAATATGATTCCATATGAATCTTATTTTGTACACTTCAACATATTAAGGCTACGTTTGGTACGACGTAATGTAATCACGCTTGTAATGTAATCAAGTTTGTAATGTAATGTAATGTAATCTTGATTACATTACTATGTTTGGTGGAAGAAATGCATGTAATCTTTGATTACATTACAGTGTTTGGTGTATATTATTTTCAGTAAGGAATCTAATTTTTATTATTATAAAATACCAATAATACCCTCCTAATTTTTAAAATAAAATAAAGATAAATGTAATAATAAAGATTATTTTTATTATCTTTAAAATAAATTATTTTATTAATAATTAATAATTTAATAATAATTTTTATTATTAATAAAATTAATAATTTTTATTAATAAAATTAATAATTATTTAATAATTTTATTAATTATAAAAAATAAAAATTATTAAAATATTTATTAATTACTAATTAAAATTAATTAATAATTTTTAATAATTAATAATTTATTATTAACTATTAATTTTTTAAAATTAATTATTAATAATTAATTAATTATTTTTATTTTTAAAATAATTAATTATTTTAAATAATAATTAATAAAAATTATAAAATAAAAATTATTAAAATAATTAATAAATATTTTATTAATTAATGATAATAATAAATAATTTTTATTTAAATTAATAATAATAATTATTAATAATTTTATTATTTTAATTATTTTATTAATTATAATTATTAATACTTATTTTAATAATTAATAATTATTATTTCATTATTAATAATTATTATTAATAATTTTATTATTTTATTAATTATAATTATTAATACTTATTTTAATAATTAATAATTATTATTTTATTAATACTTTTATTAATTATTTTAATTAAGTTTATTAATAATTAATTATTAATTATAATTAATAAATTATTGATTTTATAAAATTATTAATTTTATTAATAAAGTGGAAGGGTATATTTGGTACGATAAAAATAGAATCTGTAATGTAATCGGATTACATAGTATTTCCTTTGTAATCCAGATTACATATCTTGGCTCCTCTTTTGTAATCCAATTACATTACATTATATCTCTAAAATGTTACCAAACAAAGGAAATCATCTTGTAATGTAATCTTGATTACATTACAAACCTGATTACCCCTTACCAAACATGCCCTTGGCCCCTCCTTTCTTTCTTTTTATTTTAGGCAACAGACATGAGAATAAGCCCATTAAACGGTCAAGGACCGTGGGCCTTGGAGTAGCAGCGTTGCACTGTGAACCAAGTAAAAACAAACGAGTCCCTGATTTTTGTCTTTACATTTTCACTGCACTATTATTATTGATTTCACTTTTGCATCGTTCAAGAATTTACAAAAATTGAAAAGTGTGCAATCGAGAAGTCTGAATCACAGCTCCCATGTCTGAATCAAGAGGACCAGACATCAGGTGAGAAGTCCTAGTAGGTCAGGTGGACCGAGGGGCAAAAAGTCCTAGTTGCGACTAGGTGAGAAGTCCTAGTAGGTCCGATGGACCGAGGGGCAAAAAAGTCCTAGTTGCGACTATGTGGGAAGTCCTAGTAGGTCGGATGGACTGAGGGGCAAAAAGTTCTAGTTGCAGCTAGGTGGGAAGTCCTAGTAGGTCGGATAAACCGAGGGGCAAAAAGTCCTGGTGGGTCGAGGATTCAAACATCAAAAATGACGTTGAGGGGGTCTGTGATCCTTTGTTTGAGGGGGAATTATTGGGTTGCAAGGGTGCAAACATAGTCCCATATCTAAAGCACATGGAAAAAATCATGGGGTTAAAAGGATAGAAAGTATCTCCATTGGCATAAGGCCTTTTGGGGAGAGCCCAAAAATAAAATCATGAGGGTTTCGGCCCAAAGTGAACAATATCATACCATTATGGAGAAATTTTAATTTCATCGGTACTAACAATGGTATCAGAGCATTAGTTAGGGCTCTATGTGTTTGGTTTCAGTTTTTTATGCACTTTTATAAAATTAGGCAAAATAATAGTAGGATATGCAATAGATTAACTCTGTAGTTGCAGGCATCCTAAGTTCTGACTATTATGGCCAATAAAAAATTTTATGATGTGATGTGTATGTTTGGATTCCTCAGGTTTGTCAAGGTTGTATTTTGTTGTAATAATTTAAGCACAGTGGAACACTGTGTATATTTAATTTTATAGTTCGATCTAGAATTTTTGTAAACTCCTTTGTGGAGTATAGGATCGATAAGATGTAAAATTTTTTCTATAATTGTTGTGACTTTTTCTTGCGTGGTGAGAACCAGATGCGCAGCGGAACAAGAAAGACGCGACTGAGTCCACGGGAGGAATCTTGAAGAACGGCGGATATTGAAAAGGTCGTAATAGTTGGAAAATTATTTTTTCATATTATTGTCTAGTGGGACATTATGTGTATATTATTAATAAGTTCTTAAAATTGGTTTTGTCTAAGAAAGTGGTTGATGATCCAATAACCAAGAAGGCCGATGTGCCTCGCCACGGCCTGGAAACTAATTTTTTGAATAAATTAATATGTATACATAATTAAAATACCTAAGGGTTTTAGTGGGAAATTATGAATGCATAATTTAATGATGTTCTTAATTGGTTTTGTCTAAGAAAGTGGTTGATGATCCAATAACCAAGAAGGCCGATGTGCCTCGACATGACCTGGAATTCAATTTTAGAATAATTAAATATGCATACATAATTAAAATTCCTCAAATCTAAATAACTAAGTGGGAGAAGGAATTTTTAAAAATCCCGCGGCCTCCATTACTGGTTTGATAGTGATGTATTCAAACTTGTGTGTTGGCTCTGATTGTCTTCCTCCCCATCGGATGAGTTTGCATGCGGATCACTGGATCAAACTTCTTTTATGGATGACAATAGAAAATTAATTAAGAGCATGTGATCTTCTCCATCTGAAGGGACGCAATCCTAAATAATTACCTTAGTGTCAAGTAATGATGAACACTTAGAACACATATAATAGTATCCTCTCCATCGGAGTCACTGCTATTATTTTGTGTGGTCAAAGATAAATCAACTATTAATTTTACTTGTCATAAAGTTAAGTTGACAAGATAGTAAAATTAATGGGTAAAACCTCCTCTTACAAATGCTTGAATTAGTATACGTCCATCCCCGGGGCAATGGTGCAACAGTAGGACATCCGGGTTGTAACCTAGGGACCCGCAGTTCGATCCCCAACTATGGCGTATTTGCAGGAATTTTCATTTAAATGGGGAACGCAATCAAAGGATGCTGGGCATCTGGATTAACCGTCGTATGCGCTTCCCGATTTACCCTGGTGGTGGGTGGGAAACTTTCGTGGGACCGGGCCGACCACCCCTAGAGATGTGGCTACTGGGATTATCATTTTTTTTTGAATTAGTATACGTCCACACGATCGTGGCAAACGAAATTTTCAGTGTTTGAGATGTTAGTGAATTTAAATTATATTGTTTGAGGAATCAATATAATTTTTAAAATTCTAAAGTTTTAACCAAATTTCATTTTGTGATTCTCAGGACTTTTAGAATGGCTTTCAACAAATTCATAAAATAAACTTGCTGGTCCTAATTATATCGATTGAAAAGAACTTGGGCATTGTCTTAACTGCTGAGAATTACAAATTCATATTTTTCAAGGTCTGTATAGTGTTCCTAATAATTCTAGTGAAGAGGAGATAAAAAGACATAGGAAATAGGTTAAGGCAGATGGATGGTGCGGTGTTACATTTTAGCTCTTATGTCAAATATACTACAACATCAGCATCAGGCCATGCCTACTCCCTATGACATAATGCTCAATCTCAAAGAACTCTTCGGATACCAGAATTGGGCTACCTGGCAGGAAGCCAAGCAGTTTGGACATTGAAAGGTGGACTATCCTCTTAGAAAAGAGAACAATAGAGGTATATCTTATTGATTAGTAGTTGAAACATGTTTAATGGTGTTATCTATCGCTACTTGGTGTATAGATACGGAAGCCACTAATCATGCCTGTAATTCTTTTTAGGGGTTCTAAGAAACCTGACAACTACATGAAAAGGATATTACCATTTACATGGGCAATGCTACGAAAGTGGCAGCTATTGCAGTGGGAGATATTTATTTATCTTCTAAGAAAAATAAAACTTTGATTATGAGAAATTATCTTTACGTACCATATTTTAGAAAGAATTTAATTTCAGTTTTTAAATTATTTAAGGATGGATATTCTATTTCTTTTGATGACAAAGTTGTTATCAAGAAAAATAGGATTAATATCTATTCTGGTACGTTGGTTGACAATTTATATACTCTTAATCAAATAACTCCCACGATGCAATAAATGGAAATTAATAACACATCTTCTAATTTTAATAAGAGAAAAGAACCTTCGCAAATGAACTAAACATTTCTTTGGCATCTAAAGTTAGGTCATATTAACTTAAGTAGAATTCAAAGGTTAATAGCCAATGAACTTTTAGGTTCACTAGTGGTGAAAAAAAATTTCCAACCTACAAATCCTACTTGGAAGGTAAAATGACTAAGAGGCCTTTTAAGGCAAAGGGGTATAAAGCCAAAGAAGTGTTGGAATTAGTTCATTCTGATTTGTATGATCCTATGACTATCCAGGCAAGAGGTGATTTCGAATACTCCGTCTCTTTTTAAGATGACTATTCGAAATATGATACATTTAGATACATTTACTTGATGCGCCACAAGTTTGAGTGCTTTGATAAGTTCAAAGAATACAAAACTGATGTGGAGAAACATCAAGGTAAAAGTATCAAGACACTACGGTCTGATCGTGGTGGAGAATACCTCTTAGGAGAGTTTAGGAGTTACTTATCAAAGGCTGGGATTCAATCCCAAATTGCCTACACCTGGTATACCCCAACAGAACGGTGTGGCAGAGCAAAAGAATAAGACTCTTATGGAAATAATTAGATCGATGATGAGTTATTCAGAATTATTAACTTCGTTTTAGGGATATTCTCTAGAAACGACGGCATATATTCTGAACTTGGTACCTTCTAAATCAGTACCTTCTACTCTCACCGAATTGTGGATTGGATGTAATTCTAGTTTGAAACACATTCGGATTTAGGATAGTCCAGCACATGTGCTGAAGGGAGACGCTGATAAGTTGAACCATGTAAGGAAGTTTGCCTGTTTGTGGATTATCCTAGGGAAACGAAGGGTGGTTTGTTTTATAGTCCTAAAGATCAAAAGGTCATTGTTAGCACCAATGCCCAATCTTTAGAAGAGGACTATGTAATAAACTATAAGCCCATAAGTAAGATTGTTCTAAAGAAATAAGAGGGGACACGTCTACTTTAGTACCAATGGTGCAAGATGAGATACCACAAGGAACTATACCGTGTGTCACAGATAATGCACAAGAACAGGTGGTGCCTCATCGTAGTGGGAGGGTTGTTAGACAACCTGATGGATTCATGTTTTTGGGAGAGACCTCGAACTTGGTCCATGGTTAACATGAAGCTGATCCCTTGACTTATGACAACCACTCCAAGATAAAGATGCAGCATCTTGGCAAAGTACGATAAATTCTGAAATAGAATCTATGTATTCTAATCAGGTCTGGGAGCTTGTAGAATCAGCAGATGGTATAAAAGCCATCCAATGTAGGTAAGTCTACAAAAGAAAGAGAGGAATAGACGGGAAGGTGGAAACCTTTAAAGCAAGGCTTGTTGCGAAAGAGTATACTCAGAAAGAGGGAATCGATTATGAGGAGATCTTTTCGCCGGTAGATATGCTAAATGTTAGGATCGATTAGTTCGCTAGAGGGGGTGAATAGCGTTTCTCGATTTTTCTTGATCTTTCTCTGCACAGAGATTAGCGGAAGCAAAAATATAAAAGAGAAAATAAGAGATCAACGCTAACCAGGTTTGTTTACCTAGTATCCACCTCCGCAGATGTGACTAATCCAAGGATCCACACGCACGCACACACCCGATGCACTATGAATCTTCTCCTTCTCGAAAACCTCGAAGGCGGAGAAACCTTTACACTTCTTTCGATCTCCTCAAGAATGATATGAAATAGTGTTTGAGAGGAGAGGAAGAAAGCAGAGAATAGAGAACAAACAAATTCTCAGAAGAAGCACAGAAGAAGCACAGGCTTCTTTTATAACTCTGCAACATCAGTCGACTACTGGCAGGGCCAGTCGACTGATGCCTTCAATCGGCAACAAAATCTCGCATTAAAGTGCATTAAATGCTTACCAATTTTCTGCAACGTTCAAATCACAGTCGACTATCCAACACCAGTCGACTGGCAACAGTAGACTCACCATAACACCAGTCGACTACGCAGTCGACTCCTGTCTTCCTCTGGCTCAACTGATTTTTCTGTGTGCGTCTGATTTATGAGCAGTCGACTGTTGGCAGGGCCAGTCGACTGGTGAAGTTAAAAAATCTCATTTCAGCTTCTCTTTACCTAGACCTCGGCCTTCAAACATCTCCCATAGCCTCATGCCTTCCCTGGATGCTCCATCATCCTTGCACTAGCTTGAGATGCTTCCATCAGCTTCGTCATGTCAAGTCTTTGCCAAGACTACCCACTTGGACTTTTCCTTGCCAAGACTACCCACTTGGACTTTTCCTTGCCAAGACTTCCCACTTGGACTTTTCCTTGCCAAGACTACACA
>NC_133866.1:775343-777268 GCF_044706935.1 Curcuma longa
AAAATTCACAATGTGCCAAGGATAAAATTGGTTTGTTGTAAGGTTTTGAAAAATCTCAAACTTCCAGATGACATTGCATCAAATATATCAAAATGTGTACACTTAGAGGAGCGAAATATATGGGGTTTGAAGTCTCATGATCATCATATTCTTATGCAACTGTTGCTTCTGTTAGCTATTCATAAAGCATTACCTAAAGATATTTGTAAAGTTCTTATAGAGTTTACTATTTCATTTAACAATTATAAAAGTTAATCACATAAGTGATTTGGAACACATCCAAGATAAATTGTCTATCCTATATGTCATCTTGAGAGAATATTTCCTCCATCTTTTTTTGACATAAAGGAGCACTTACCAATAGACTTGGCCGAAGAAGCATTGCTTGCTAGAGCCATACAATTCCGATGGATGTATCCCATAGAAAGGTTAGTTTTTGTTTCCTTTATGAATGGATCACATTTATTATGAATATTCAACATTTTGATTAATTGAAATGAAATGATATCTCTTTAATGTTTCCATATATCTATGTACTTTGAAAAAATACGTGCGAAATCGTGCTCATCCTGAAGCTTCTATTGCTAAAGGCTATTTAATGGAGGAGTGCATGAATTCTGCACAAGGTGATTGAGATGATGTGGAAACCAAATCTAATAGACCCAAAAGAACTTTTGATGGTGGTAATGATGAAGGATGTGTTACAAAAAAGGAGTCAACATAACTCTTGATAGAGTTACATGGACACAATGCCATCGTTACGTCTTAATGAACACTGATGTTGTGCAACCATTTATTGAGTAAGTTAAAATATATTTACAATTACATGGTTAGTTCGTGTGTGCCTATTTTATTTTATAAACATATTATATTAATACAATATATACCAAATGAACAGCATGCATATGACAGAACTTTGTGTGAAGTTTCCACTTGGATACCATAAAACTAAAATATAATAATGATGCATTCAGTACATAACCTAAAACTTGGTGTAGATTTTTATTCTATTTCTATTTAGAAATAAATATTTGATTTCATTCAATGAACTTCTCTGAAACTTTTTTATGCATACTCATGTATTGTAGGTCGAAGAGCAGCTAAATGCAGGAAATTCTAACTTTTCAAAAGAAATCAAAGCATTAGCAATGGGCCCAAATCCTCGAGACTGGTAACCCTAGGGTTTCCGCCGTCCTTGTTGCCCTCTCCTCCTCTCGAGCTCTCCGACCACCTCTAGTGTCCGTGAGCCCTATTCCTTGCTTTCTTACCTCCTTCTCCACTTTCTCTTTGCAAGGCTAGGGTTAGAGAGTATTCTTTGGGCTAGTTTCATCTCCTTCTTCTTCTCAACATCCATAGCGTACGTAACAACCTCACACTCAGATTCTTTCATTTCCTTTCATTATCTTGCGATTATGTGGCTACCCTTGTTCTTTTTACATGTTTTTTATTATTTGCATCATATTGTACATGCATTTGTGTCATTGCATTTAAGTTTTGCAAAAACGTGTTGCTCATCGTCGGCACGGGGAGGGCCCTTCTCGCAAGTCCTCTCCTCCTCCTCGTCCTGACCTAAGAGTGCCGTGACTTCGTTCTGTGGCTGCACAACATCGATTTGAGACTATCGAGTTCCATTTCATGGACTGTCAAGTATCAATCGTGCTTATTTTCAAGTAGTTGTCCGTATGACGTTTCCTGATTTTTCGTCATACGTAAAGTATTTATGTTTTTTCTAAGATCGGTTTTGAAAGTTTAGATTTCTAGAAGGGATTGTCAGCTGAATCTGATCCTAGTAGACTGATTACCCTGACTGAGTAAAGTGCGATCTGGTAAGCTTGATAAGGCTGAAACTCTATGGTTTTGGCCATATCTTGGCCATTTGTCTATCCTATTGGTGCAATCGTGCCCCAAGTGATTGGATTTTAATG
>NC_133866.1:777368-807906 GCF_044706935.1 Curcuma longa
GAAAGTAATTTAGGAATCGGCGATCCTGAAGGATCGACTGACTTAGTCTTTTGTAGACTTTGTCAATTGATCTTGGTGGGATAAAATTTTTATCCTGTGGAGTTCTATGCTTTTCGGAGCGGATAGAATCCGGAACATAGGACGGAGATCCACATCGCCAACATACCGATAGCTGGTGGGTCTCAGAGGATGCTGCTGATGTTGGGTCCAAAAGAATGCATGTATCTCCACAATAGCATGATATTGTCCACTTTAGGCCTAAGCCCTCATGGCTTTGCTCTTGGGCTCTCCCCAAAAGGCCTCATGCCAATGGAGATACTTTCCATCCTTTTAACCCCATGATCTTTTCCATGTGCTTTAGATGTGGGACTATGTTTGCACCCTTGCAACCCAACAATCCCCCCCTCAAACAAAGGACCACAGGCCCCCCAACCCTCTCACAAAGTTTATCTTTTTCATACTTGATGTTTGGTAAATCTCGTACAAGCCCCTTCGTGGCCAATTTTTGAATATTCTTCATGTTTACGTGGGCCAACCTTCTATGCCAAAGTTGTGATTCTTCTTCCCGTGACATGAAACACTTAACAACACCATTAGTAGCACTTTTAAATGAAACTTGATAAATGTTATCAACTCTTGTGCCTACTAGTACCGTGTCAAGAGTGTCATTGTGTCTAACTAGACACCGACTTGGATGAAACTCAATTGTGTAACCCGCATCACACAATTGACTGACACTTAGGAGATTAAAGGTCATCCCCTTGACTAGAAGGACATTTTTAATCCTAAGACACTCGGATATTTGAATGTCACCTATTCCTATGACTTTGAGGCTACCATTATTACCAAAAGAAACATTACCTCTATTTTTCTTTTGTAGGGTTGTAAATAGTAATTTGTCCCCGGTCATGTGTTTGGAGCACCCACTATCAACAAACCATGTTGATAGACGCTCCCCCTCAACCATAGCCTACATAACACGAAAGATAGATGATTTAGGTACCCAAATCTTGGGACCCAATGCATCAACAATAAACGACTTAGGCACCCATGCCTTGGTCACACCCTTCCTAATTCCATTAACCCTAGAAACATGTGATGATGATGGATAGCTAGTTCTAGACATTAATGAAACAAAACTTGATTCCTTAACTATACCAAACCGCTCTTTGGGCATTAAGGATCATGTCCAAAGTTTTAGAGCTAGTTAAAATTTTCCAAGAAGATTCTTGAGCTTTTCAACTTCACTCTTTAGGGCTTTGTTTTCATCTTCAAGCATTTCAACATGTAAATCATCAATTTCATCAATTTCATTAGTCTTAGATGTTCTCAATTGTTCTACTTCCATTTTTAAGTTCTTTACTTTAACCTTAGATTTCCTGGTGGGTCGAGGATTCAGGGGGGCCTGTGGTCCTTTATTTGAGGGGGGGATTGTTGGGTTTCAAGGGTGCAAACATAGTCCCACATCTAAAGCACATGGAAAAGATCATGGGGTTAAAAGGATGGAATGTATCTCCACAATAGCATGATATTGTCCACTTTGGGCCTAAGCCCTCATGGCTTTGCTTTTGGGCTCTCCCCAAAAGGCCTCATGCCAATGGAGATACTTTCCATCCTTTTAACCCCATGATCTTTTTCATGTGCTTTAGATGTGAGACTATGTTTGCAACCTTGCAACCCAACAATCTCCCCCTCAAAACAAAGGACCACAGGCCCCCCTGAATCCTCGATCCACCAGGACTTTTTCACCTAGCCGCAACTAGGACTTTTCCGCCCCTCGGTCCACCCGACCTACTAGGACTTTCACCTAGCCGCAACTAGGACTTTTTGCCCCTCGGTCCACCCGACCTACTAGGACTTTCACCTGGTGTCTGATCCTCTTGATTCAGACACAGGAGCACCCACTTCCTTTGTTTTTAAGGTTCAAAGTACATGGTTAGATCTGGATCATGGCTCATCCGGCGGTTAGTCCGGTGAAGAGCAACCTCGCTCTGATACCACTTGTTGGGTCCAAAAGAATGCATGTATCTCCACAATAGCATGATATTGTCCACTTTGGGCCTAAGCCCTCATGGCTTTGCTCTTGGGCTCTCTCCAAAAGGCCTCATGCCAATGGAGATACATACATTCTTTTGGACCTAACAAGTGGTATCAGAGCGAGGTTGCTCTTCACCGGACTAACCGCCGGATGAGCCATGATCCAGATCTAACCATGTGCTTTGAACCTTAAAAACAAAGGAAGTGGGTGCTCCCGTGTCTGAATCAAGAGGACCAGACACCAGGTGAAAGTCCTAGTAGGTCGGGTGGACCGAGGGGCAAAAAGTCCTAGTTGCGGCTAGGTGAAAGTCCTAGTAGGTCGGGTAGACCGAGGGGCAAAAAGTTCTAGTTGCGGCTAGGTGAAAAAGTCCTGGTGGGTCGAGGATTCAGGGGGGCCTGTGGTCCTTTGTTTGAGGGAGGGATTATTGGGTTGCAAGGGTGCAAACATAGGCCCACATCTAAAGCACATGGAAAAGATCATGGGGTTAAAAGGATGGAAAGTATCTCCATTGGCATGAGGCCTTTTGGGGAGAGCCCAAGAGCAAAGCCATGAGGGCTTAGACCCAAAGTGGACAATATCATGCTATTGTGGAGATACATGCATTCTTTTGGACCCAACAGCTGAGTCCTCAGCTGGTGAGGCAAGAGGGGACGTGCCAAAGAATGGCACTCCGCCTGAGGTCGTGGCCATAACCCCAAGACTGGGCAGCTCCTCTCAAGATAATGATAAAGTGCCAAACCTACCTATTCCCGATACCTCTGCCCCGGAGGTACCATTTGAAACTATTAGGGAAACACTGCATGTTCTAAGAAAAGGAGTAGCGAGCAGAGTGACAAGTCTACTGGAGACAAGATTGAGCCTGGACAGAGAGACTGATGTGCGTAGGATGTATATCTGTTTTCACGCTTTATTTGCACATCTTCTTGAGCTCATTGCTTCATTCTTATGTATATCGCATCCCATATTCATGCATTTAGGCATATATTTTACATTTCCTAGTTCGGAGATCTGCTCGTGTTTTTACATGTTTCAGGATGGAAAATGGAGCAAAAATGGCGCAACGGAGAATTATTGAAGATCAGGCAAGACAGGGCCGTGCCTCAAAGGCACGGCCATGTCTATTCAAGCTCCTGGCCGTGTGACAAAGGGCACGGGCGTGTGCCAAATCCCCTCAACATCAGCCAGAGGCCGTGCCTCAAAAGCACACCCGTGCTTCAAAACAGAACCAAGCCAGTTCATGGCCGTGCCTCACAAGCACGGCCGTGTCTTCATCCTGGAGCAAGCCTCAGCTGAAGGCCGTGCCTCACAGGCACGGCCGTGTGCAAGAACAGAAGCGCCCAAGCAGCTGGCCGTGCCTCAGAAGCACGGCCGTGTCCAGCAACTGAACTTCAGCCAGTGCATGGCCGTGCCTCCCAGGCACGGCCGTGTGTGCAAACAGACGAGGGACAAGACTGGGCCGTGCCTAAGAGGCACGGCCGTGCCTCAGATCAGAGAACTCACAAGTCCAGGCCGTGCCTCCCAGGCACGGCCGTGCCTTACCCTGTGCCCGAAGCCAACACAAGGCCGTGCCTCCCAGGCACGGCCGTGTGCACGGAGGCGAGCTGCCACGCCTCTTTAGAGACCTAGCAAAGGGGGGGAGCCTTTAGGAGAGCCACCGGAGTTGTTCTTGAGCCGCCGACGCCTATTTCGGAGGAGATTCGACGATCCATCACCGATCCGACTGCTCCAGACCATTTCCATCTCATCTACGCAGAGATTGCAAACCGAGGAAGAAGATAAGTCTAGTTTCCTGCACTTATTTGCTTATCTTTAGAATCAAGATGTATTCCTTTCTTCCTTTGGTTTGTACTCTCCTCGATATGGAGTAGATTTCCCTAGATTCTAGGATGTAGGATAAATCAGATGTAATGGATGGTTGTACTTGGATTTGATAATCTACCGTTTTCTATGATGTAAATGTGCATTGTTTTGTGGATTTGTACTTGTGCATTGATGATAACTTGTGTATGTGTGAATCCATGAGGGTAGGAATTTGCTATGTATTGGGGAATCATTAGGCCGTATTTCCGGGGCGCTCTGTAATGGGGAATGCCTTGAACCGGGCGAGATTCCGAGGGGTTTCCTACTGCGTAGTGAATGCTTATGAGGAATAGTTAACGGTCATTCATTATTGGGGAGAGATCCGTAAAAGGGTATCCAGTGACAGTGGATAAGGTTCTTTTAGTATTTCCGGGGCGCCTGAGTGACACGGGAATGCCTTGAACCGGGCTTCTAGAACCGTTTCAAACCAATAGTGAGTGACGTAAGAAACCTAATGATTTAATTCGAGGATACCTGACGAGGTTGAATTGGATAATTTGGTTGACATTCCTACAATTGAACATTTATTGAGGAAAGGTAGAGGATCCAAGTCGATTAATCCATTCTCTGAGGAGTCCGAAATCCTAGGATCGCTTCACCCATAAGTGTCACAGTCGATCCCCTTCTCTGTTTTTAGGATTAAGCACTCTAGAACACTCCGATCTCCCCCACTCAACTCATGAACAGTTTTCTCTCCACCTTTTTGTGCTAGGTATAGTAAGTAATTCCACGGTCCCTGTGGATTCGATCTTTTATTACTTGGCGATATTCCGTGCACTTGCGGAACACACATCAAACTAAAAACCTTTAAGAAGAAAAAATAAAAATAAAAAAGAAATACCTTTATACGATAGAAGTGTAAGGGATCATGTACCTAGGTGTTATCCTGAGATATGCCATAATGTGTTGAACTTATGATTGGGCCGAGAGTAGTGTAGTTGCACAACATGACTTTAGAGACTGTGATAAAACTATAGGCTGGGTGTCTCAGCCGGTTGTAAGGTAAATTCGCGAACTTGGCAGCTCAGTATTCCATCCTGTTGTAAGGTAAATTGTCGAGCGCAGAGCTCGGTGTTCCAGTCTGTCGTAAGGCAAGTCTTCGAGCTCGGGGCTTGTGTTCCGACCTGTCATAGGTAAGTCCGACCGGGGCCGGTGTTCTGGTCTGTCGTAAGGCAAGTCTTTGAGCTCGGGGCTCGGTGTTCTAGCCTATCGTAAGGCAAGTCTTCGAGCTCGGAGCTCGGTGTTTCAGCCTGTCGTAAGGCAAGATCGTCGAGCTCGGAGCTCGATGTATTTAGGGGGAGTTCTTGTAGTTTAACATGTCATTTTGAAATTTATTTCAATCATGACTCCAAACCTATAATTTAGACACATTTCATACCCCTATATGAATGCTCTAGTGATGCCTACCTATAGTCAACCTTAACAATCAAGAATGTTGATACAAAGCCTTTGTGCCATGAAGAGTTTCAAGGTTTTTGAAACTTTATATCAAAATCTTGTTTTGATAGGCCAAATATTTTCAAAATATTTTTCCCCTATTATATATGATGTAAGTAATGGCCACATGAAATTTCATGATTTTTCGTTGTGAGCTGAATTACTTATGCTTTTTTAAAATTCAGGTCTGAAACTCCATTTTTCAGACACCAGTCGACTGATTCAGAGATCAGTCGACTGATGTGGCTGAATTCCTCTAATTTTGACCATTTCTTGAATATTTGCATATCCTATGACCTACTAATTTTTGCCATATGCTCTAGGAGCATTTTTATGGTCTATAGGATTGATCATATCTATAATTTAGGCTCCACAAAGCCATTGTTGGTGCATGTTATAGGGGGAGTTGGGTTTTAGGGGGAGTATGTGCCTGAGCGAACCAATTTGATATTACTAAGGCATGAAGCTCATGCTTGGTGATTTGCCCTAACTCCTATTTGTTTCTGCCTCCTTGAATTTATGATCTTTTTGCTGTATGTCAAAAAAGGGGGAGAAATGAGTTTATTTTAAGTTAGAATCTAAATGCTTTTATGTTTTTATTCATGCTTATTGTCTTATGATTCATTCCTTATCATTATGGTTATTTTGCTGTTGTTATATCATGTTATATTAAAGACCTAACTTAAATAAGTTTTTGCCAAACATCAAAAAGGGGGAGATTGTTGGTGCAGTCTTGCCCCAAGTATCATTGGATTTTAATGTTTGGCTAAAATGAGTTTAAGTTAGGCAATGTTGGTGATCTAACTTGTGTGAATTGAGTTCACAGGAAAGTCCAGGTTGGAAGACTTGGCAAATGGTGAAGTCCCGGAGGTGCGATTTTTTGGCAAATGGTGAAGTCCCGGAGGCGCGACCTCTTGGCAAAGGGAGACTTAGCATGACGAAGCTGAGGAAAACATCTCAAGCGAGTGCAAGGAAGGGCACAAGGCTTGTGGAAGATGTTTAAAGGCTTGAGTCAAGGCTAAGGGTTGAAGAAGGAAGCTGAAAAGAAAATTTTAATCTTCAGTCGACTGACACTGCCATCAGTCGACTGATGTTTTGATCAGAAACACACAGAGACTTTGGTCGAGTGAAACTCACTGACCAGTCGACTGGTGGAGGGTTCAGTCGATTGCTAGATGAATGTTGGGCTGACAGCTGCAAATTAAATGCAATCTACAGAGCCGTTGAAGCCCACCAGTCTGACTAATCCATGGATCAGTCGACTGATGTCGGGAAAAATATAAAAACATAAATTAAAGATTGGAGACGTAAGTGTTTGCACTTTCTCTTTCTTGCACGAACTCCAATCTCTGTAAAACTCTGAAACTCTTCCCTAAACCTTCACTATTTATTTCTGTAAGAGGAAGAGAGATTGTTTGTAAAGGTTTCTCCACCTTCAAAGAGTGCTTTGAGAAGGAGAAGTTTTCATAGTGGAAAGGTCATTGTGTGTGTGTGGATCCTTGGATTAGTCACCTCGTAGAGGTGGATACCAAGTAAATCGAACGGGTTAGCATTGAATTCTTTTTGTCTTGCTTTTATTTTTGTGCTTTACTAACGATTTTGCAAGCAAGAGTAAAAAGTTGCTATTCACCCCTCTACCAAATGCATCGGTAGAAAAGGGCGCCGGAAACCCCATGATGATGGGTATCGCGATACACCCTTGCCGATCACCTCTACTCTGCTGGCCGACCGCCTTTGCTCCACTAGCCAGCTGAAGTGGGTGTTTTGTTGGGATTTATTTATATACTTTTATTCCCTTATTTATTGTCATTAACACCCATCAAAATTATTAATTTATTTATTACTAAACCCCTAACTATCATCTTAAGTAGTATAGAGAGGTCCGGGTCGTCTCTCTTAGACTAAATGACAGGAATTTCTATCCTAGACTCATGGTGCGGGGTTTTATTGTGTTTTATTCATCCTAACTATCTACAATTTTATTTATTCACAATTAAGTCTACAATTAATAAAAGAATCGTAAGTATACATTCTTAATCCCACATAGAGCATACAATTTGAATTTCATTCCTATAACATGTACAAAAATATAGGTTACATTATATTAAATACAACATACTTCCACTTATTTACATTACTCAAACAACAACATAATACATGTGCACATGAATCAAACATCTAAATAGTCATAGAACCGGTTCCAATAACTAGAGCAATTCCAAACAAACACAATTCCATTAAACTAACCATCATGCATGAGAACAACTATCACAATATAACAATGCTGAATCATTTATTCCATTCAATGTCAACATCCATACATGAAACAAAATTTAATTCCATCAAACTTCAAACCATTCATTAACACAAATGTCATTTACAATTTAAACACAACATTACAAAATCCTTCAACTGGCTAACTCCCTTAAAACATGTTATCCATCACATAATCAACACTTTTCATACAAGCAAAGATATCACACTAACCAACTGACAATTCCTTTAGCCATACATCCATAACAAATTTCCAACAAATTCAACGTAGAGGAGAATGTAGATGAAAGCTTTCAACACTTAACACATTATCATACAAATCAATATAGGTGACAGCCATCACAACCTAAGAATTGAATCATTTTATCCTATCAAAATTCACATTCATAAATGAAACAACATTCAAACTGATCAGCAACTCAAGTTTACACAACCTCATATTACCTAACCCAAACCCAATAAAGAATTAACAATCACATGATCATTCTAAATTCATTAACAATGTCACCCAACTCATTCACATGAATCACAACCATTGTATTCAATACAATCCTAAACATCAACAACATATTATTAAATTCAACCATGAAACAAACAGCAAGAACACAATAATGGGGGTTTTGATTATTGAAATCAGCAACTAATTTAGCAATTAGGAACGGATGCAAGAAATGAAGGGATTAGGGTTTTTCCTTCCCTCAACGGCGCCGGCACCACTGAAGGGAGGAGAAAAGCTCAGAACAGGGGAAAATGGAGGTTGATGAATGGGATTTCCGGACCAACACAGAATAGAGGACATTGGAGTTTGGTGGGTTTCACGCCAGCCGGACAATGAATCGCGCCAGAGCAAATCGCTCATGGTGGATCTTGAACGGAGAAGACACAGGTGACAGTAACCTCAATCCTTATCGTGCCGCGCCCTTGCTGCAAATCACAAACAACAACGTCAGAAAGCATAGAACTAAAGCACCCTTACCTGTCCTTTTTCGGGGACAGCGGAAGTTGAAGACGCAAGGGAATCTCCTGCTTCAAATCGCCGCTAGGAGAACAGCCGAGCCTCTGCTATAAATCACCGCCAGAGGCTAGCCGCCGTGTGCTGCTTCTGTGGAGGTGGAGGGAATAGCTGTCGCTGGCGCCCGCACACTGGAACAATCGCTCACAGCAGTTGGAGTAAGGCGACAGGGAAAGGAAGCGGATGGTAAGCGCTCATCCAACATATTTCCGGCCACCACTGCTCTAAGGCTGAATCGGAGAAGAAGGAGATGCTCGGAATGAAGGTGGAGGGGAAGAGATGCGTCGGGAGCTCAGCATGGATCGCGATTTGTGGAGGAGGAAGAACAGTATTAGTGATGAGAAACCTACAGTGCTACCCTAATCGTGCCGAGCCCCCCTTCTTCCGTGAACCAGCGAAACCTTTTAACCCATGTGAACCGGCGATTGGAAATGGACTGAAGCTACTGAACTGAACCAAATTGAACTAGCGACTTGATTGAATTTGAATCAGGTTTAGCTAAATTTGGGCTTAATCTGATTTGGGCTTTGATGAATGAAATGGACCGGGCTGACTTTGAATTTAGGGCTGATTTGATTTTGGCATGAATTGAATTGAGCTTAATCAAGTGAACCCAAGCTTGAACCAGGTGAACCGAACTCGAGTGGAACCAAAAACTTAAATCAAACTGATTTTGAACCTGATCGAGCCGAATTAAATCCGATTTAACCCAGATTTGAGTCAGAATTGATCTTTCTCCAAATTGAATTTCCTGCAAAAAATGAATTTCCACCAATTAATATCCATAAATGCCATAAATTAATAGAAAAAATAAGATGAAGCACCAAAATTTCATCCAGATAAAGAATCAGCTCAAAACATCCTATTTATGATATGAAATACGATCAAACCGGTCCAATCTAACCCTAATTTAAACAGGTCAAAAATGTCCGTTATCAAATCCCCCACACTTATTCTTTCATGTCTTGTGAAAGTAACTAATATACATTATTTTCCCCCCTAACAATGATCCACCAAATTAAGAGTTTGTAACAATAAGCTAAATAAGAGTACCAAATTTTAAAGATACAAGCAATCCAGAACTCATTTCTTACATGGATCAACAACACAGTAATTTCAATCTACTCTGAATAAACTAAGAATGATGACCTTCAACCTCACAAGGTATATAATGGAGTAGCTCATCCTCATAATCAAATAAAAAGTGGAGCTCTCTCAACTACTCATGGATCATGCATTACTATAGGCTTGCTCTTCTTCTTATCTCCACCACTATATATGCACAAGGTTTCACAATCATAAAGGCTTATTAGAATTTCAAAGAGAACATGATAAAAGGAATAAAGCACAACAATGATGTGTAATGAAAGATAGGAAAACAATGCAAATAAGAAGGTAAGTGGAAGAAATGGAAACACATGTTTGTTTCATAGATGAGTCAAGTAAGTAATGCCCAAGAGATATCATCCAAGCTAGCATGGGGTAGGCTAATAGCAAGACACATCACTCAATCTTCTCCTAATTCTAATCATTTACAATGAAGCTCATAATAGGAGAATCCTAAAAAAAAAACTTGCTACCAACCATCTTCTAATAAATTTTCACTCATTCAAACTTTTATTTTCCTATCAACAAAACAACAACTAAAAAAAATTACAAAACAAAAGAATAAGATTCATTTTTTTTTCCTATCTATTTTTTTTCTTTTCATATCTATTTTTTTTTCAAAAGAACAAATTTTTTTTTTCACAGATTTTTTTTCTTTTTTTTTTTACAGATTTTTTTTGGCAACCAAACAAATAAAAATTACAACTACACAAAACAAAACAAATATAATCTATAAACAAACAAAGCAACAAGACTAAAACCTACTAGTTTGTCAATGGTGAAACATTTAGGCATACCCCCACACTTGAACTATTGTCCGTCCTGGGCAAAAATTCATCTCAACATCAATGTTTCCAATTCCAATGGAAAAGAAAAGCAAAGCATGATATGGAAAAAAAATGGAACACATGATGGAAGAATTTATTGAGCTACCTAAACTAAGAAAAGAAAATGGATGTGGGATAATGGAATAACCTTCATAATTCATGCAACCTCATGTTATTGTGATTTCAACAGAATCCGAGCAAGTTCTAGCTTAACATTTTCCATAAGTGTCACTCAACAAATAAATCAATTAGGCTCAATCCTCACTAGGTAAATATAGGTCATCATCTCAACTTATCAAAGCGAAATCCATCACTAAGTCATATCTTCACGCAATCCACAAACTCTTTCATGCTTTGTAATCTCTAAGAATTCGATAAACTCATTTAACTACATTATCACAAATCCTAAGATGAATGAAATCATGTAGGGGGAAATTTATTATGAAAGAATGATAAATAAATAAATATACAAATCCTAAACTAAGTTATTTATTTATTTACAAATCCTAAGCTACAAAAGAATAATAAATCACAAACAATAAACTAAACAATGGATCATATGATATGTACAACAAACAAGAATAAATATATATACACATCTTAAACAAAAAGAATATAACACATATACACATCCTATTAACAGAATAAAACAAAAGAAATAAAGAAAGTATATACAAAAACAAGATGAAAAACAAGAAGAGATAATTACTCCCCTTTCACCGGGAAGATGGATTGTCGCAAGAAGAGTCCTTGATTCTTGATCGCCTTGGGTTCTCAACTCTGCAGACTGATCCAGACAACATCGATGAAAGTGATCCTAGGGACTTAGTGCAATTCCCTACACTTTCATGCACCTCTCCAATATAGAAAAGCCACAATCCAAGCTTTAGTGGCACTGAAATCAACATCCTCAAAGTTATTAGAATCAAAAGAATTAAACAATTAAGAATAAATGAATAAATAAATGAATCAATGAATAAACAAATAAATGAATGAAATGAATAAACAAATAAGAACACCAATGTCCAGTCTAACATAAACAAACATCATGTGAGTCCCCGGCAACGACGCCAAAATTTTGATGTGGGTGTTTTGTTGAGATTTATTTATTTATATAATTTTATTTATTTATTTGTCACTAACACCCATCAAAATTAATTATTTATTTATTACCAAACCCCTACTATCATCTTAAAGTAGTATAGAGAGGTCTGGGTCGTCTCTCTTGGACTCAATGACTGGAAGTTCTATCCTAGACTCATGGTGCGGGGTTTTATTGTGTTTTAATCATCCTAACTATTTACACACTTCATTTATTCACAATTAATTCTACAATTAATAAAAGAATCCTAAGTATACATTGTTGGAACTTGGAGGTGGCTAGAGGGGGGTGAATAGCCTACTTTTCGAAAATCTAAGGGTTTTCTCCTACAAATTCGTTAGTGCGCAGCGGAAGATATAGCAAAACACAACGTAAACAAAGAAGACACAAGAGATACGAGGTTCGGGGATAACTTGCCCCTACTCCTCGGCGTGTCCGTAAGGTGGACGAAACCTTGATCTTCGGTAGATCACACCCCGGCAAAAACCGGCTAATCAATTCCTCCTTCTCGGTGGAGAGACCTCTCCACAATAATCTCAACAGATAGAGTTAAGCCCAGAGATTACAAGAAAGAAACTTCAACGAGGCACAACCAAGTTAAACTTACAGCACAGCCTCGAGGAAAACAAGAATGAAGATCAAGCTTTCGGGAGCACGATGAACAGCAAGCTTCCAGCACAAAGCACAAGTGTTTTCCGTAACTTCTTTTCTTCCGTTCATCTCTTCCCTTTAGCCACAACATCCAACGGCCTCTGAGTCCACTGCACTGCCACTCGAGCTTACCAGCACCAAACCAGCTCTCAGCTCACTCACTGAGCAACTCCGTGCAGCTCAGAGATCCGCCGTTGTCTTTTACCTGGGAACGAAGCTCGACCAACTGAACCAATGCAAAAGCCAAGCTTGACCCTTCTTATCGTAGTTCAAATTCAAACGGAACCTGCAAGCTTCACAGAGCATTAGCAAAGCACAATCAGAAATAATCAGAAGTCAGAGCAGACGATCAGAAATGGCTTAATCGATCAAGTGATCGATTAAGTGTCGTAACTTGCCGTGGGAACGATCCTTAATCGATCAGCTGATCGATTAAGGATCGGTAATCGATCAGGTGATCGATTACCGAGCCTTGTAATCGATCACCTGATCGATTACAAGCACGATCCGTGCCTTCTCTCAATTCTCACAGAATGTTCCCTAATCGATCAATTGATCGATTAAACTCTAACTCTGAATTCACAGAATGTTCAGTAATCGATCAACTGATCGATTAATGAATCCACAGAATGTTTTGTAATCGATCAACTGATCGATTGAAACTTTATCCTGGTTACGTAATCGATCAACAGATCGATTAAACCTATAATCTTGGTTTAATCGATTAAACCTGATCACTTGACTAACTTGGGTCTCACCCGAGTCTAGTCCGGTACAGAGAACGAGCTACCGAGCCCTCTCTGACCTAATCTGGTCCAGAGAACGAGCTACCGAGCCCTCTCTGACCTAGTTCGGAGAACGAGCTACCGAGCCCTCTCCGACTTCGTCCGATCCAGAGAACGAGCTACCGAGCCCTCTCTGATCAAGTCCGGAGAACGAGCTATCGAGCCCTCTCCGACTTCGTCCGATCCAGAGAACGAGCTACCGAGCCCTCAAGTCCGGAGAACGAGCTGAGCCCTCTCGACTTCGTCCGATCCAGAGAACGAGCTACCGAGCCCTCTCTGATCAAGTCCGGAGAACGAGCTACCGAGCCCTCTCCGACTTCCAGTCCGATCCAGAGAACGAGCTACCGAGCCCTCAAAATAATAATCTGATCAAGTCCGGAGAACGAGCTACCATTAGCCTCTCTCCGACTTCATCCAGTCCTCGATCAATCTGAACTTAAGTCTTATAAACTTAAATCTGTGCCAACATCAAAATAATAATCGTAAACCAAACACAAACTGCATCAACATCGGAAAAATTTTTGTTCTGCAAGAATCTACCGGAACGGTTTTTCAAGACTTTCCCATCAGTATGGATCCTGGATACCAAACACAAGAGCCCAATGATCTTAATGCATCAATCAACCTCCTAGTTGATTGATTATGAGGGTCACTTGATAATATTTCGTTTCTGGAAAATTTTTATCCGGCAAGAATTCAACGGAGCGAAACGTCAAGGTTCCCATCAAAATCGAATTACGATGAAAATTTCTATGATTCTTTTTTTCCGATCATTAATAAGATTTAATGACCAATTAACGATCGAAAATTCGTTCGCTAAATGTGATTATTTTTATAGTGATTAATCTTAAGACTTGGATCAAAAATTTAACAATGAAATGATCTTTGTCGCAAAGTTGCGACGACTTACAATTTAGTCATTGTTTTGCCACGAAGTTTATGAGAATAATATATTACCTATGGATTTGGTAAGGAAATTATTTTTGTTGCTAATGTTTAGATGAAAAATATCTTTATGGCTATAGCTTTGTTCTTTCACAATGAAAAATTATTCATCACTAATTTTATTTTTGACAAAAAATATTTATTACTAAATATCGTCCTAAATATTATTTTTTTTATAGTGAAGTCTACAAGCACATCCACTCTGCATCATTGCATTGCATGTGACATATATCATGTCTTAGGTTTCCTTGTCTATACGCTTTTGTGGTGTACTAAATGTCCTTCTCGAAATTCCCTTCTTCTTGTCACGTTATATACTCACTTGTCCCAGAGCCTGTGTGGGTTGGATGTGCCACCGAACTGCTATCCATCCATGACATGCAACTCCAGCCACCTCCACTTGGGAAAAGACCTAAAAACACAAGTTGGATTAATGTACGAGGCGAATGACTTGAGAGAAAGAAAATAATGGCACTTTTGCCTGTGTCATTTGAAAAGAAAAGAAGCAGTATGAGGGAATAGAAGTTGAGAAGACTGATGGAATGTCTTTTTAAAAGAAATGACTGCTTGGCCAATCATAGGACTCCAAGATCTGCATGGCCCATCAAAGCCAGATTCCTCAAAGCCAATCGAAGGACCAGAAAATCTAGAAGAAGCCACAGAAAAACCCTAGTGGGTTTTCTGCTGTCACTGTAGATTTAAGGGCACGCCCTTGCCATAGAGTGATCGAGAAGCAAACCACTAAGCTCTGCTCGGTAACAACTGCAAATTTGGCCATGCAGGCTTATTAATGAAGGCACGGATACAGCAAAGAAAGGCTGGACGCCATTGGGTATATTTGTCTCCAAAATCTAAGGTCAGGGTTTGGTATCCCTTGTCCACAAAATTGGCTGCATATATGTAGGCGTCCGCTAAGTGAGCATTTCCATGTCGTAATTAAGCGCTTGCCGTAGATTAATGTAGCTCCTGCAGAATCTATGGCGTACGATGAAACTAATAGGCTTTTCGTGTTCTCCATATGCATAGATCGAGTAGATAGATATATAAGCGACTAAATGTTACCACTGTGCAGCTGCCTTATGGAGCAGGGTTAGCCGGCTAGAAGAAAAACCAAAGACGAAAAAATGGAAAATAAAAAGAATGCAAAGTAGTAAGCGGATTCAATTGGCACACACAATGCAGATATTATGTTTAATTCTGTTCACTGTTGTCAAATCGAGATCAGAACAATGCACCTCTGACATGCAGACTCAAAGAAAGAGTTGGAACATGGTGCAGACAAATGTAGCTAAGAGCACAATAGGTGGCAGATCCCCGGTAGGCCGTTTTTGCAAAGTGTTTGCCGGAAATAGTAAGGAGAGTTTGAAGATGGTACCTCGAATGGAATTTTCACTTTCGGGCTCACAACTTTGACGGACTCCCTCCTCCTCTCGAGCCTGCACCTCCATTACTCTCGCGTCAGATGAAACAATAATTATATAGTAATCCCAAGGCAAATTAAGACAATCGGCCAAACTCGTATTAAAGAGGGGAGAGGAAGAGAGACAGCCACCCCCATACTATGATTACACTGCCCTCTCTCAGGTGAGAAAAAGTACTGTTCACAGCCACTGCATCTTTGATTTACTAGCTTGTTCATTAGTGTCTCAGGAAGTGCAGGCTTGGCTGGTCGCATCCCAACGCCAATCCTCAACCCCCTCCCTGTCCGTCCCAACCCAACCGCGAGCGCGCGCGCGCGCGAGAGAGAGAGAGATCAGAGATCCATGGAGAGAAGCGGATGCACTGCTGCTACTACGGACAAGAATAAGGGCAAGGAGGCAGAGCCGTGGAGGATGATGAGCTACCGCCAAATTGGAAGGCCCGGCTCTCTGCTTCCTGGAAACGCTACATCGAGCAGTGGCGGCTTTGTCGGAGGAAGCGGCTGCTTTCCGTGGCCTCCCAGGTCATACTCTTGTAGTTTTTGCAAGAGGGAATTCAAGTCAGCGCAGGCTCTCGGGGGTCACATGAATGTTCACAGAAGGGACAAAGCCAGACTGAGGCAGTCCCCACCCTATTCTAATTATGAACTGAACTAACACTAACCCTAATCCTGGCACTTCTAAGCCACTTGTTCTTCCTTGTACTAGTAGGGTTTCTATTCCCAACCTGAACATGCCACCGCCTTCCACATCGTCTGAGGATCATGAGGAAATCCTGACCACCCCATTCTCCTCCATCATTTCTCCTCTGCTGCCGCATCTTATCCCGTCGTCTCTGCCGGCCAAAGTCGACCGTCAAGCAGCAGGCCGGCGGGACTCCAAGGACGACCCGGTATTGGGAGAAGATTTAGACGACATGGGCAACGAGTTAAAGAGAGATGGGAGAAAAGTATTGGCGTTGGACTTGGAGGTAGGTCTTTTTACCGGCAACAATAATCATCATGGTCTTGATTTGGAGCTTCGACTCGGATACATTAATTAGAAGGACTTACCTCCATGCTAGCTAATTATTTCACTGTCAATTTCATTACTAGTTCATTTTCTACTTCCTTCTGCTATTATGAACTTCTTTCCTTCGAAACTGCCGCAAGCACGCAGTAATCTTCGTCAAATATTTCTATTTTACATCGAGAACAATCCCCTACTCGTTTAATCATTTAATACTTCACTTTCCATGACATATACGCAGATGATAACTAGTTTATTTCGTATTTTGACCATTTGTTTTTGCATACTTATTGGCCACAAATTGAGTACTAATGTCATCCTAGCTAGTTTATGATATTTTGGATACGATATTAATTGTGCATGAAATAATTGATATACTTTTCTACACTTCATTATTGGCTGCGTAAGTAGGCTTTTATTTTGGTGAAACGAAGAATGTATACTCGGGCACTTTGGCTAAAGTATTCTCGGATCGATCATATGAAAAATGTTCAGGGGATTATGCCCAAGTGTTTTTCTTTTCTTACCCTAACTCCATACAGTATATTCATAATCTATTGCGGTTCGTGATATGATCCGTGTAAAGTATGTAGGTATGTATATGCGCATAAATCCTCTGCTACCATGATCGACAAAGAAATAAGTATGTAAAGAAATAAAGGTAGATGTTGTGCCTTTAATTTACCAAGTCGTTGCACTCGAGGGCTTATAAGTTGGGTGTGGGTGATGAGGTTCCCAACGCGGTGTTGTCTCTTTCTTGTGAGCACGCTGTCACTTAGTTATTTAGTGTGCTGGAGAAGTATTTGATGAGTCAGGGCATGATGACATTTTCCTTGAAAAGATAGGTTATAGAAAGGGGCGCCAGACGAAGAAAAAAGTGAAGCGGTCACACAGGAATTAACCATCCAATTCCTCACGGATATGACGTCCTTAATTTGCAAACACGATCGAGGAGATAAATTGCGTTACGTTGCAGCGTCAGCATATATATTTGAAACAACTGTGAGTGTTTCTGGAATCCTAACGCAGTCAATGATGATCACATCATTCTCATCAGAGATGGAGACCTCTACTATCATTTATGGACTCATCATCTGCTGCTAGCTGTTATTTTTTTACTTGCACAATCGATTAACTGTATTAGGTTTTAAATTCTGTAATTTAAAGGGCGCTTGGTTATACTCATTACCGCATAAACTATTAGTTAAAATATAATTCTAACCTGCTGGATTTTGCTTTCACGAGGATGACTTCTTTCAAATTATTTCCACAACGGATCTTTTAATTAATATAGCATTTTATTAGAGAAGGATATATTTTCTAGAAGAATAATAAAGAGAAAATAAAAAAACTTGTTAGAGAAAAGACTATGAGTTTGATAGTTCTATATTTTTCTTATTTGATAAAATGAAATCTACAAATCATATACATATATGTACATATACTCCTCACAACTCTAAAGTGGCTAAATTAAAAATTACATAAATCAAAGTATAAACATTATCTTTAACTATTTTAATTGCATTAGATATTTTCAATCTCCTTCAGAATAGCCAACTTGACTCTAATTATTTTGGATGATATCAATCTTCTTGAGAATTATTAAATTGGATGATACCGTCCCTAGGGCAATGGTGCAACGGTAGGACATTCGGGTTGTGACCCAGTGACCCACGGTTCGATCCCCAACTACGATGTATTTGTAAGAATTTTCTTCCAAATGGGGAACGCAATCAAAGGATGCTAAGCATCTGGATTGACCGTCGTATGTGCTTCCCGATTTATCCTGGTGGTCGATAGGAAACTTCCGTGGGAATTTATCCTGGTGGTCGATAGGAAACTTCCGTGGGACCGGACCGGCCACCCCCAGGGATTGAGTCTATGAGACTGACTGGGATTTATCATTAAATTAGATGATACCATTATTCTTGAAAATTACTAATTTATTTAATGTTCTTAGGTAAAAATCTAAAGGGCACTTCTAATTATTAAAAACATCAAAAGGGCATTTTTTTTAATAAAAAATCATAAGAATGTCTATCCTATTTTTCATCTCAAAAAAAAAATTTATTTCAATATTGTTGTAATAACTATATCATAGTTGTTATAATATGTTAAAATAATCAAATCAGTTCAACTTAGTCAAAATATTAGACATATATTGCTTTTATATAAAACATTCTCTACTAACTTATTTAATGTTATTTAAACTTAATCAAAATCACTTCAAAACTATTATAGCAACTAAATATTATAGTAGCTACTTAAATAGTTGTTACATAGTTATAACAACTATTTAATAGCTATTACATAGTTGTTAGATTATTTTAAACATATTTAAATAATTTTGATCAATTTTAAGTAATTTTAACTAAATTGATAAAAAAAATTTAAATATAAAAGTACTCTATATATAATATTTTTGATCAAGTTGAATAAAAAATATTACTTTAACATGTTGTAATAGTTACAATGAAGTTGTTACACATTGCAGTAGTTACTCCGTAACTAGTACAACATTGGTATAAGGGTACTTTCAAGATAAGAAATAAGATGGTTGTTGTTTTGACTTTTTGTAGGCACGTCCTTTTATTTTTTTGGGCCCAATGTTCTTTTAATTGCATTGGATGATACCAAATGTTTTTTTATAATTTCTATTCTCTTTAATATCTTCATAAGTGCATTAATTCCAATAGTTTAAACTATTAGTTAATTGACTAATAGATAAAAAGTGACTCTAAGGGTGCGTTTGGTTAGGGGTCATCTGTGATTACCTTGGTTATATGATTATCAAGTAATCACATAACCAAGGTTATAGGGAATAAAACATAACCTAATGTTGTTTAGTTTAATCCTAGGTAATGAGATAAAACCTTGTTTATTTGAAGGTTTTAATATATTACTTACTTTTACATTTACTATATTACCCCTAGTTTAATTATAATCATTTTTTACAACTAAATTAATTTGATATTTAATTATTTTTAAAATTAAATTAAATTATTAATTATAATATTAATAATATAATATGTATTATAATTAAATTATTTATAGAACTTAATTATAATATAAGAAATTTACCTTTCGTATTCCAACTTGGAATGCATACCACTACACAATAGGCTATTAATGAAAACAGAGAAGGAGGAGACAAAGGCATTAAACATTAAAAATCAATTCAAACAAATTGATAATTAATAATTTAAATTTAATTAATCTAAATTTATCTCAAATAAATAAAAAATTAGACTGATTCTTTAACTCATTCAATCAAGATAATTCACAATTTAATAATTTAATTTTACTTAATAATTTAAAATTCAAAATTCAAAATAATCCTAATAATAAGAAAAATTCAAACTCCACCAAAATAAATCTTAAAATTAATAATTTAGTAAATAAAAATTTGAAATTAAATAATAAAATTAACTATAATTGTGTACCCTTTAATTATAAAATATTGAATAATTCTAAAAAATTAAATATTAAAAATATGAAATTAAATAATAAAGTTAATTATAATTGTGTACTCTTTAATTATGAAATATTCAAATAATTCTAAAAAATTAAATATTAAAAATTCAAAATTAGATAATAAAGTTAATTACAATCATGTACCTTTTAATTATAAAATATTAAATAATTAAACTAAATTAAATTAAATTTAATAAATTTAAAATTAAACCTTAAAATTTAGGAAAATAATTTTATAAATTTTAACAAGTCAAGTCTAAATCTTAAAAAAAAATCAATTAATAATTCAAACAAAACTTAATAATTCAAACAAAACTTAATCAAATTAATAATTCAACCAAAACTTATAATTAATAATTCAAACAAACTTAATAAAATTCAAAACTCAAAACTTAATTTTAAAATTTGAAATTAAAAATAAAAATAAAATTAAAAATTCAAAAATTAAATTTAAAATTTAAAATTAAAATTCAAAATTCCAAAACTTAAATTAAAAATTTGAAAGTAATAATTTAAAATTCAAATTTAATTTAAAAATGAAACATAATTGACTTGATTTTAGGGATATAGTTAAATTGCATCAGAATTTATATTCATTTTAGGGCCATATATTGGGAACTTATATTATAGTAAGGTGGCCCTAATATATCGGGAAATTATTAGAGTATGGTGGCCCTTACTATATATTTGAACTTATATTATAGTATGGCGGCCCTTACTATATATTTGGCATAAATTGCGTAGCAGAGGAGATAAATAGCCCCAAAGACTATTTACGACTAATCCAATCGCCAAATATATAGTAAGGGGCGTAGCAATTTCACTCCTCAATTGACTATATTAGGGCCCTTACTATATATTGGGGAGAGAAATAGCCCCAAAAGCTATTTACGACTAATCCAAATGACTCTGCGTAGCAGAGGAGTAAATTGCGTAGCAATTTATGCCAAATATATAGTAAGGGCCGCCTTACTATAATATAAGTTCCTTTGCGTAGCAATTTCTCTATTCAAAACTATGAAAGATCTACTCTTTGGAAGTCAAATCATCCCTCTCTCAAACTCCCTCTCCCTTTAGGATTAATTAAAATAAAAATTTAAAAGCCATGAATCTAATTATAATAAGATACTTATAATTATGCAACTAACTTGAAATATTACCAAATGAAATAAAAAGTTAATAAAATTCAAAGTGTGTCAAAGTGGATTAACACATTCTCAGGTTCACACGATATGTATCAAATCGAGAATTTGATACATTATTAGAAACTAAAAATTATTGCGTGAATTGTTTGACTCATGCATACTTGCTATGTCATGCATATATTTTATTTTAAATGCATATAACATGCCATGTCATCATGTTTACTTAGTGCTTAATTTAGAATGGTTAGTTAAAGACACATAAATGGTTAATACTTGCCAACATAGTACCAGGGTGGAGCGAGATAATAATACGTTAGGAAAGCTTGGTCTAGGTAGTCAAGTAGGGTAAGAAGTACCTTGCTTGACCTGCTTAGCTAAGTGGAACTGACCGAAGCTACTTTGCCACATCCTAGACTAATTAGACCAAGGTTTCTCAAGAAATTAGTTAAGGTCATAATTTCTTGAATCAGTTTTATCTTAGAATGTGGTCATTGTTCCGATACCCAAGAAGTCTTCTATACCTCGCAATTGCCAGGAAATTGATTTTTGAAATGTGAATTTAATTGATTAACAGCTAAACCTGAATCTAGCACAAGGTCAAACATTCAATAAAACTTAACTTAAAATTAATAAAGATAAAATTGACAACTCATCTTACAAAACTCATAAGGTAACCCTTGTATGCCATGTATTGTGATACTTAGAATGGGTGAGATGATAAGGACAATTAAAGAATAAGTTTTTGAAAAAAGGTTTTCAAAAATTATTTTAACTATTTTTATAAAAACTATTTTTGAAAACTTGATATTTACTTGAAATTCATGCTTGCTGTGTGTACCTATACTATATTTTTTTTCAAAATATTAAATATTTAAAAATTGGTTGACCAATACTTAGACACAAACCTCTAGGTCAACACTAAGTCAAACCCTAAGACACATAGGCAGAAAATCCTTGTGGTCAATAAGGATGTCCTAAGAGAGTGTCTAGTTGAGGGGGAGGCCATTCTTGAAAAATCTTACTTTTTTTTTAAAAAAAAGACCTCTTAAAAACTAAGTTTTTTTTAAAAAAATTACTAAAATGATTTTTTAAAAATTTTATTTTGCAAAATATATTATAAATTATTCTTTAAACTTGGAATAACCCCTAAGACACATAGGGAGATTGCCTTGTGGTCAACAAGAAGCCCTAAGGGAGTGTCAGATTTTGGGGGAGTCCAAATTTAAAAGTTTAATTAAAAATTATCTTTTAAAAATTATAAAATTATTACTCTATTTGATTTAGATTAATCTCTAAGACACTTAGGGAGTTTGCCTTGTGGTTAACAAGGAGCCTTAAGGAAGTGTCAAATTTAGGGGAAGGTCCAAATCTAAAGAGTAAAATTATTTCAAAAATAATTTTTATAAAATCCTTAAAAATTATTATCCATTATTCTTTTATTTTTGGATCTAATCCTAAGATACACAGGGAGATTACTTTGTGGTTAACAAAGAGCCCTATGGACGTGTCAGATTAAGAGGGAGATTCTAACTTAAAAGGATAATGACTAGTTTACCAAAAAAAATTACCTATTTTTAAAATACTTATTTTAAAACTCTATTGAAAAACTATTTTAAAACTATTATTTTAAACTATTAAAAAATTATTTTAGGAAAATTTTCAAAACTTATGTTTGAAAAATTACTTAATCTTTTAAAAAATTTTGCAAAATTATATTTGAAATTTTTTTAAAAACATGCTTTAAAAACTATTTTGAAAAACCTTTCAAAAGTTATGTTTAAAATACTCATTCAAAAATCATTTCAAAAGTTATTTTGAAAAATTCTATTGATAAAATACTATGAAATAATTTTTGTGAACCACTCTTTTCAAAAAAATTTTAAAATCTATTATGGTCTTTCAAGAACTGTCAAGACTAAGTCATGACTATAGAGATACCATTATTGTTAGTACAAGAGAGAATGGACTTAACCTAAATAAATATTTTTGATGTAGGAATAGGGGGAGAAGGGGACTTAAGTTAATAATATAGAATTCTCTCAGATAATTAAACCCTGACCTATATTAACTAAAAAAATTATCAAACATCAAAAATAGGGAGATTGTTGGTGCAAGAAGCACTAAAGATCTTACCTACAGTTTCGATGTTTGATAATACACCTAGGTCTGGTCAGTTTGACCAAGGAGTTGATCCAAACATGACTTAATGTTTGGATAAATTGAGTGAAATCTAGTCAGATCAGATGACTAGTGAGAAGTTCTAGTTGGTTATACTAGGCAGTGAAAGTTCTGATCTGAAAGATTGGGCAAGGGAAGTCCTGGTGAGTGAAGCTAGGCAGTGAAAGTCCTGATTTGGAGGATCAGGCAAGGGAAAGTCCTAGTTGTAAGCTAGACAAAGCGAAGTCATAGTTTGGAGAATCAGCCAGAAGTCTTAGTAGGTCAAGTGCACCAGGTGCAAGACCATGCAGTGTCAGGAGGACCGAGAAGCATGGCCAAATTCCAATTGGGTACGGTCAGGAGGACCAGAGGGTTGGTGAAATTTGGGCTGGTCTGGAGGACCGAGTCGCAACAAAAAAGTCCTGGGGGCCAAGGACCATAGCTAAGCAGGAAGTCCAATAAGTTTGGAGGACTTGTTGGTAAAACTTCTCCCAAGGGGAGTGGGTAAAGGCGCATTTCTAGAGTGGAATAGTAGGCATCAGACTAACCCAGAATTTTGATAGAAATCTGAAGTTAGACCCACAAGGTAAGGTTTAGGATTGTCTGTTTGCTTGTCTTGTAGGAACCAGGAGCTGGAAGCAAGATGAAAAAAATAGAGGTAAGCAAACAAAGGCAGTTGAACTAAGTCCAGGGTCAACTCAGGTCAAACCTGAGTCAAAGTGACTCAAGTCGACGTGAAGGAGTCAAGTCGACTTGAGTGGATGGAGTCAACCTGAGTAGGTACTCAAGTCGACCTGAGCACCAAATAACGCAGCGGAAGGGAAAGCTTATCGGCAAGTTCCACGTCGGACTAGAGTCGACTTGAGTAGAGACTCAAGTTAACCTGAAGGCAAAGTCAGCGAGGAGAAAGAGCATCGCTGCCTAGGTGGAGTCGACTTGAGATCTGCTAGAGTTAACTTTAGCATGCTGTTGGGACCGATGCGTTCACTAGAGGGGGGTGAATAGCGATTTTTTCTGAACTTTCCTACGAAATCGTTAGCGGAAGCAAAAATAAAAGCAAAGAAAAGATCACAATCGCTAACTCGTTGATTTACTTGGTATCTACCTCTACGAGGTGACTAATTCAAGGATTCACATACATCGAGCACCTTTCCACTATGAAAATCCCTCCTTTTCAAAGAACATTTTGAAGGCGGAGAAACCCTTACAAACAATCTCTCTTCCTCTTACAGAAATGAATAGTGAAGTATGGAGGAGGAAGAATATAAAAGACAACACTTGAAGATCTTACAGAGCTGATAGAATAAAAACCACACTGTCTTCAATCATGGATCTGTCTTTTTATATTTTTCATGATGCTAGTCGACTGCCCCAAGGGTCAGTCGACTGGTGGGCTTCAACGACTAGTTAATTCACGTTTAATTCTTCAGCTGTCAGCCCAACAGTCGTCTATCAGTCGACTGATGAACAGTACTAGTCGACTGGTCATCAGTCGACTGATGAACAATACCAGTTGACTGATCCATCTGAAACCTCTGTGTGTGCTTCTGATCAACCACCAGTCGACTGCATCAACAGTGTCAGTCGATTGATTAAGCTGAAACTCCCCTTTCAGCTTCTTCTTCGGCCCTTAGCCTTGATGCAAGCCTTCAAACGCTTTCCATAAGCCTCGTGCCCTTCCTTGCACTTGCTTGAGACGTTTCCCTCAGCTTCGTCATGCCAAGTCTCCCTTGGCCAAGAGGTCGCGCCTCTGGGACTTCACCTTTGCCAAGAGGCCGTGCCTCCGGGACTTCACCATTTGCCAAGAGGCCGCGCCTCCAGGACTTCACCATTTGCCAAGAGGTCGCGTCTCTGGGACTTCACCATTTGCCAAGTCTTCCAACCTGGACTTTTCTGTGAACTCAAATCACACACGTTAGATTACCAATATTGCCTAACTTAAACTCATTTTAGCCAAATATTAAAATTCAATTCAATTGGGGCAAGATTGCACCAGCACATGCTATAAAAGGAGGGGTTACATACACATCAAGATCATCAACATACAAGTTCCCCTCTCCAATTAGTGGTGGTTCTAAACACGAACAAGGTCAGACGCTTGCAATCGGGGAAGATCCAGGAGGAGTGTGGGGTGCTCAGGACTTCCAATCGACGAGTTGTTTGGTTACTATTTCCTTATTTATCCTTTACTTTATTTATTATATTGTTTGTTTGGACTGTAAGACGGGTTTCTCTACCTTCGAACAATGTTCGAAAAGGAGACCACTAGTAGGTGGGCGCCTCCCGTACATAGGCCTTGGATGTACTAACCCTGGGGGGTAAGGAACAAAGTAAATCCGTGAGTCCCCTGTGTTTTATCTACTAATTCCGCTACAAGTACTTTGATAGAAAATGAACGATTTCGAAAAGTGATAACATACTATTCACCCCCCTCTAGCGTGTTCCAACGATCCTACAATTGGTATCAGAGCCGGTGCACTCTTGATTGGACTGCCAAGGGAGCAAGAAGGCAAAGATGGAGGGGGAGAAAGGTATGTTTTTAAAAGTTCATTTTAAATACCATATTATTTGTTTTAAGTGTAGGGAGAGAGTGAAGGAGATGGAATTCCGTCCTATTCAATTTCTCTCAGACAAAAATTTTACAAGGACGGAACCTTTTCAAGCAACCCACATGTTCGATCAGACATGTGCTTGATCGATCAAGCAAGTTCTTGACCAATCGAAGCATACCTTGATCGAAGCATAAGATTGCTGGCCTCTTGTGTTGGTATTCAGGATCCATACAAAGGGATACAAAGGAACAACTACGCAGTGAATTATTAAACAAGTCATACCTTTCCTTGAGATTGTTTGGATGAAAGTTTGTACCTGAAAACCTCTTGATCTTCTGTTGTATTCCTCTCCTATTCTTGGACATCGTGTGGGTGACGATCTACCAAGAGAATAACCACTCTTCTCCTTCTTGCTTCCAAGCCGCAGGCCACCAAGGGAGAACCAAGAGCTAGGGGCACCTATCTTCCTCTCTTCCTCTCCTTTCCAAGCCGCCACCTTCCTCACCTCTCTTCTTGGCGCCGACCCTAGGATGAGAAGCAACACAAGGGAGGCACCGGCCCTAGGAGAAGAGAAGCAACACAAGGGGCGCCGACCTTAGGAGAAAAAAAGGATCTAATAGGTGCCGGCCAAAAGAGGTAAGACAGGAATAGAATGTGTTATTAGGCCGCCTCCTATCCCCTCTTCTTTTAGCCTTGCCGCTACAGGAAGTTTAGGAAAAATAACAGAATTAACAGAATTTTGTTAGATAATAAAATTAATAGAATTCTGTTGAATAACAGAATTAACAAAAATTTTATTGGGTGGATACGATGCTTTATCTAGAGGCTACAACAAGGACCTAGAGTAGGAATTGGTTTAGGCCTCCTGACGGGCTTGGGCTTTCTGTGTTCGGCCCAAACACCCAATTCAAGTTCATCAATAATAACCCATACCACTAAAGGGTTATTATTGAACTACCATACTAACCCATATTACAATATGAGCTCCTTCTTATTATGGGTGCATTAATCTCCCTATGTTTAAGATATCATATGTCCGTTAAATAAATGAGTTACTGACAACTCAATCAATTAACATCTAATTCCAAGAGTAGTACTACTCAACTTTATTATCATGCCGGACCAAGTCCACCTGTAAGGTTTACATGATAATCCTTATGAGCTCCTCAAGAGGACATCATCAGCATAATAATTAGGATACAGATTCCTTCTATAATCAACAACACACCATATAAATAGCAATATCTCCCAACTCATCGGGCCTATTGATTTAACGAATAAATCTCACCCTTTGACAAGTTAAAGAAATAAATACTAAGTTTATGTGTTTGTTATTATATTGGGATTAAGAGGATGCACATCCATAATAACAGAGGTCATGTTCTTTTATATAGTCAGTATAAAAAGAACAACCTTAAACGGTCCTACTTAATACATACAAATTGTACTAGTTTAATTTTATAGTCAAGATAAACTAATACCAATTACACTACAACCGTTCCAATGGTTTGTCCCAATCCATCTTGGTTGTGAGTTACTATTTATAATTTATAAGGAACTGATAACATGATCTTCTGTGTGACACCACACACCATGTTATCTAGAATATAAATTAAGTGGACATCTGCATTAACATATATAAGAAAATAAAATGTAAACATTTAACTAAAGTGATTCTCATTTCAAATTAGATGTTCATACAAAAAGCTAGGCTTATAGTATACATCCCAATAATCTCCCACTAATACTAAAAGACTATGCTGCCATAAATGCTGCCATACATCTGATTCTCATCTCCTCAACATGCCTATCAAAAGCTCTTGCTGAAAGGGCCTTAGTGAAAGGATCTGCCAGGTTATCTGCTGATGTAATCTTGGCGACAATAACTTTCCCTCGTTTTACTATGTCTCATATCAGGTGGTACTTGCGCTCGATGTGTTTACTTGCCTTATGGGCTCGTGGTTCCTTCAAGTTTGCTACTGCACCACTATTATCACAATAAATTATGATAGCTTTGGGCAAATCAGGAATCACTTCTAAGTCCATTAAGAAGTTTCTGAGCCATACAGCTTCTTTGGCTATCTCAGAGGCTGCTACATACTCAGCTTCCATGGTAGAGTCTGAAATGCATTTCTGCTTAACACTCCTCCATGTGATGGCTCCAACTCCCAAAGTAAACACATACCCCGAGGTTGATTTACCATTATCCATATCTGATTGAAAATCAGAATTCGTGTAACCCACAGGAAGCAAATCATCTACTTGGTAAACTAGCATATAATCCCTAGTCCTTCTTAGATACTTTAATATATGCTTTATCGCAGTCCAATATTCCTATCCCAGGTTACTTTGATATCTGCTAACCATGCCCATGATAAAATAGTTCTAAGTATAAATAAAACTGCGGAAAATAAATTTAGATATCCGGTCTCGTACATAGCATTACATATATTAAGCTTCCTATGGCTGAAGCATAAGGAACTTGATGGCGATCTGGATCTTCGTGAACAACCTCAATGGTCCTACTCAATACACACAAAGTGTACTAGTGTAATTCTACAGTCAAGATAGACAGTTACTAAATTACACTACAACCATTCCCGATGATTTATCCAAAGTTATCTTGGTTGTGAGCCTTAATTTATAATTTACAAGGAGCTGATAATCATGATCTTCTGTGTCTCACAGACACCATGTTATCTACAATGTAAATTAAGGGGACATGTTACAAGTCTAATCATTGCAACCATTTGACCAAAACATGATTCCTTTATTTCATGAAATGTTTATATGCAAAAGAGCTAGTCTTTTCAGTATACTCCAACAGAACTGCCTTCATTTCCTCTATTTCCTTTGGTGTCTTAGTGTTGGGATGTATACTATAAGCCTAATTTTTGTATAAACATCTATTTTACAATAATATTGAAATGAGAATCACTTTGGTCAAAATATTTACATTTTATGTTAATGCAGTTGTTTACTTAATTTATATTGTAGATAACATGGTGTGTGGTGTCATACAGAAGATCATATTATCGGTTCCTTGTAAATTATAAATACTAGCTCACAACCAAGATTGATTGGAACAAACCATTGGAATGATTGTAGTGTGATTGGTATTAGTTTATCTTGACTATAAAATTACACTAGTACACTTTGTGTGTATTGAGTAGGACCGTTTGAGGTCGTTCGATTTATACTGACTATATAATCGAACTAGACCTCTATTATTATGGATGTGTATGCTCTTAATCCTTATATAATAACAAGCACATATACTTAGTATGTATTTCTTTAATTCATCAAAGGGTGAGATTTATTCGTTAAATCAAACGGCCCGATGAGTTGGGAGATTATGTTATGTATATGGTGTGTTATTGATTATAGAAGAAAATTATGTCCTAATATTTAGGCTGATGATGTTCCCTTGAGGAGCACATAAAGATTATCATGTAAACCCTACAGGTGAACTTAGTCCACATGATAATAAAGTTGAGTGGTACTACTCTTGGGATCAGAAGTTAATTAATTGAGTTATCAGTAATTCAATTAATTGATGGACATACGATATCTTAAACACAGAGATATTAATGCACTCATAATAAGAAGGAGTCTATATTATAATATGGGATTGATGCGGTAGTTCAATAATAACCCTTTAGTGGTATGAGTTATTTTTGATGGACTTGAGTTGGATGTTCAGGGAGAACACAGGAAGCCCAAGCTCATAAGGAGGCCAAAACCAATTCCTCCTCTAGGTCCCTGTTGTGTCCTCTAGATTAAGTCTTGTATCCACCCATGAGATTCTGTTAGAATTATGTTAGGAATTCTGTTAGAATTCGGTTAAAATTCTGTTAGAATTATGTTAAGAATTATATTAAGAATTCTGTTAGAATTCCGTTTAGAATTCTGTTAAGAATTCAGTTAATAGAATTCAGATTAATTCTAAATAGAATTATATTAATTTTGTTATCCAACAAAATTTTATTAAATTTTATTATCCAATAAAATTTTATTAAGTTTTGTTATCCAACAAAATTTAGTAAAGAAATTTTATTATCCAACAAAATTATATAAATTTTGTTATACAACAAAATTATAATAATTCAGTTATTTTTTTCAAGGCCGGCGGCAAACAACCCTTTATTCCCCCCTCCTTTTGTTTGCTAGGGCCGGCGCCCCTCTTAGGATTCTTTCCCTCCTTTGTGTGCTTGAGTTTTCTCCTCTTACTCCTTGCTAGGGCCGACGCACAAGGCCCCTAATCCTTGCTAGCGTCGGCAGTCAAGAAGGAAGAAAGAAGAAGAGGAAGAAGAAGAAGCTTCTACCTTGAGTTCTTGCCATCGGATTAGAAGAGAGGAAAAGAAGATTGGTTGGAGTTTCATCTTGGAAGATTGTTGCCCACACAACGTCCAAGAAGAAGAGAGGAATATAGCAGAAGATCAAGAGGTCTTTGGGTACTAAGCATCTCCTATACAATCTCTAGAAGAAAGGTACAATTTATTTATTTCGCTGCGTACATTGTTTTCTTCTTATGAATCCTGAATACTAACACAAGAGTCCAAGATCATATGCTTTGATCAAGGTGTGCTTTGATTGGTCAAGAACTTGCTTGATCAATCAAATACATGTCTGATCGAAAACGTAGATTGCTTGGAAAGATTCTGTCTCCGAAAAATTTTTATCTGACAAGAATTGAATGGAATAGGATTCTAGTTTCCAACACTTAGGACACATCTCTTTAGATAT
>NC_133866.1:808006-894396 GCF_044706935.1 Curcuma longa
ATAGAAGATCTAAAGATATAGCCACCTTGTTTTGACCCACGACAAGTATTAACCCAAATATCTGGTGCTATTATATAGTTGTTTTTAGATATTAACTAACAATATAACTTTACATAGAGTTCAATGGCAGGATAAGAAACATTTAGCCAACTCGCAACAGCTTGCTGTCATTGTTGTTTTATCTATATATAATCTTGCTGGTCCTTTACAAGTTCCCTTCAGAATCTTATCATCATATATTATGGTGTTATTTTCATTTGTTTTTCACTTTACTCTTTATTTTATTTATTTTTTCTAACAGCGTGAAACTGGAAGACCACCTATTCCTAGGAAAAGGCCTTCAGTCAAATCAGAAGATCAATCATTGTTATCTGATCACCCATATGTTGATAAGGTATATCTTGATTAGCATGATTGATGAATTCACCTTTTCTCTTTATTGAGTAAAAGTGCCTCCACTTCTTGTAGAGCAACTCCTTTCTAAAGAAAGATCATCTCATTTGTAGTTATCATCTGTTTCTAATTCATCTATCTGGATCAAACAATTTAGTGCTTTCTTGTGAATGCGCAGTTATGGCAGCTGCATAATTGTGAGCAAATGATTCTGGATCATGAAGAGGAAAATCCTGATAAATTTAAGGACAAGACTTATGAGTCAACTGTCCCCGACGTGCTGTTCGACGAAGAAAACAGTGTTCAATATACACAAGCATACTATAAGGAAGCTTTGCTACCTAAAGTAATTCTGGTGAGTGGCTACTTTCATGTTGTTTTAAGATAATTTTTGGTTGATTGTTGGCTTATGAAGAGGAAGTTGATATCTCTTCCATCTCGTTGTTTTTTTCCCTTATCAGAATACAAATATCAAAGAACTAGATCTTGCTGCTGCCCGTGCAGAACGGCAGGTAATCTCATGAAATATGATCCTCTCTTCTCTTTTATGCTTTAGTATCATGTTGCTGGATTAAACGATGTTCAAACTTTTATTATTGGCATTTTTTTATGCATCAAGGGGAAAACATAAAACTTAATATAAAATGTATCTTCAACTTTTTGGCGCAACAATTTTGCATCTCTCTCCTCAAGACCACACTGCTTTATCAGGGTAGCTGCTTCTAGGATTTTCATTTGTACTGTTTGAGGACATCTAGTGTTTTTCTTGGACAATCAAGAAACTAGGGGGAGAATGGCAATCTGTGTAGATAGAAAACAAATACATTTTCTTTTTTTCTGAAATATTGGATTTGCTTGTCAAATATTGCAGGGGATCGAACAGTTGTTTGATGATTGTTTCTCATTCTACAAACTCGAACCAAATGTCCTTTACTATATCCATCTATTTGTCCTTTTTTTCCTTCTTAGAAAAAAGAAGTAAATTTTCATGGTTCATACTAGCGCAAATGAGACATTGATATGTTGCATCCAGCTTAACAACAAATTGAAGAAAGAAGCAGAAGCTAGAGGAGAAGAGTATGAATATCCAAAGATGAGACGAAATGTGGAGATGGATGAGTATGATCTTATGCATTGGCGTAGATCACTAGAAGAAAGGGAAGCCCTTATCAGAGATATCAGTTGGTATGCACTTTCATTTCTGAATAACGCTCCATTAGAATCATCATTAGGTTTTGCTTGTTAGCTATTTCTTGGATCATTCCAAGATTTAAAATTTCAGATTTCAGTTTCATCCTAGAACAGTAGAATCTTGGTGCCCAGCTGTGCCAACATCAGCATGACTGGACCTTGCTGAGATGATTTTCGACGAACTTTGCCCCTTTAATCACTTCCTACTCAGTTTGTATATTCCACAAACAAGAATACATTTGTTTCATAGTCAAATTAGAATTTCATAGAAATAATTGGAAAAAAAATTGTACCAAACATTTTATTAGAAAGTAACTTATCACTAGTAAGTATAAAAAGAAAAATCCAAGCTTATTACTTGTTACTACATACATGTTTTTATGACATTTTCTTTTAGGTTGGTTGGTTCTACTGATTGACAGTAACTGTGTATTATACCAGTTCGATTTTCAAATCACTGTCATACACTTCAGTTGATTTTAATTTGATGGATCTTTCAAATTATTTTGCTTGCGACCAGGGTATTTACAATTGACTAGATTCTGGTATTTATTTAACTCACAAATTTGCTTTCAGCTTGTTGCTATGAACTAATAGTGATCATATGCTTTTGGTTTGTTTACTTCATTGGCAGCCGGAAAGCTCTTGGCCTTCCAGTGGAGGAGCCTGGAAGATACCTAGATGACAAAAAGATTTTTGGAGATCAGTACGACCCGACAAACCCCTTGTATCGGTACGACTATTGGGGGAACCTAAGAACTCCGAGAAGAGCAAGGAGGAGAGGATGGTAGAAGAACACAACAAATCCATTGTCGGGAGAGGTACTGTCTGGTACGAGATGTCCTATGAGGAAGCCATTGAACAAAGGATGCGCCGGGAGGCGCAGAGCAAAGCCACAGCCAAAAAAGTAGAGGAGAAAGAACTTGATGAGGATGAGGATGAGGACGAGGATGACGACGGTATAGATTTTGACTATAGCATTTTTGAAGACTCCACTCATTCATTTTCTGCAAACAAGCCTATTGTAAATGGAACTGAATCTCCCAGCATGTCAGATGAAGGCATGTTCGAGGATTAATATAACATAAAATTTGTTTTTAGCAGATTTGTGTTGTTTGGATAAGTAAGTATTAACAACTTGATCCGTTGAACTATCGATCGATGGTTGAGGCATAGATGTCCTCATGAGTTCAAAAGTATTTTTGACAGATTTGTCTAAGATTTAGTATATTGATAAAAGACATCACGTGTTATGTGACACTGATAAAGGAAGAATTAGTTCAACACCCGCCCAAAAACTTCAGAGGATTTTGACGTTAATAAAACCAACTTGAGCTTTGAAAGTAGAGGTGTCAATTCGTGGGTTGAGCTAGACGAGGGAATATTACCCTGAGTCAAACATGGCTCAATTTTTAATTATGCCGAACTTGACACAAACCCAAACTGAGAACAACCCACTATTGTCTTAACTCAAATGTTTTAAAAAATAAGCTCAAGTCAATCTGGATAGATATAAAATATTTATCTAAAAGAATTTTAAAAAATATAATATATATTTATTTATTTTCTTAAAAAATCTTTTCTTTTTCCTTTTTTTAAAATTAAGATATTTTTTATTATTTTTATTTCTGAAAAATAAATGTTGCCTTGTCTGCCCAAGCACAAGCTGAATCAGGCCAAATCACAGATCACATACCTGACAATCCGAAGTCGGATCTAACTCGAAGGGTATTTTAAAGATTACCCCAACAGGCTATAATTTCGACTCAACTTGCTTGACCCCTCTTGAGTACTTCGATCGACCCACCCTAGGCTATCATTTCGACTCAACTTGCTTGACCCCTCTTGAGTACTTCGATCGACCCACCCAACAGCCATTCAATTCATCCAACCCTTTCAATAACCCAATGCATCCAACTAAAGTCTATCATTTCAATTCAACTTGCTTGATCCACTCAATTCTCAACCCCTCTAACCTAGCTAAGAAGCATATAGTTTCTGTCAAAACGTATCACAAACCAGTTGGAATACATTCTTAGATCATAATATTCCATGGGTTGCGTATTAATTCAAATAGCTCTTGCATAGGAATATAGGTTTTGCAAACACAATCACATGCAAATCGTGGTTTGTTTCGAGCATCATAATGCGGCCAGCAAACCGAACTAGTAATGAACTGAAGACCCATAAGCTATTAGTCTGTTTAAAGCACCACTGTTAATCATTCTTCCTCTTCGGCTTCCTCGAGCCAGTTCACAAATGGCTCCAGAGCTTTCACGAAAGTTTGCCTGCGAAAATTGTAAGGTCATCGAAAGTATGATACAGAATGATTCACAAGGCGAGATAATAGTGCAGAAATAAAAGCAGAATTACTATATTACAATTTAGTCGTGTTGAACATTGGCAGTGGAAGAACTGTACGGAAATAAAGTGTCGACCACTTGGATTCATACCCGCATTGAGCATTCATACCGAGTAAAGATTTCAGTAATTTCTACCGAGTAAAGATTTCAGTAATAGCGTCTATAGGAAAGAAGAGAATATTATGAAAGAACAAGCTAGGGTCTTGCTGCTTGGACAACAGGCGAATGGGAGATAAAAAGTTACAGAGATCCCAAACACTTCATTTTCCTCCCTACCCCACGCATATTCCAAACTTGGGAAGAAAGTTGAGAGACAGATTTAAGTTTAATTGACAAATACACCATTTTGATTGCAAAATTACTTTAATCGCCAAATATATATATATATATAGAGAGAGAACGGCTATGCTGGGCGTCAACCCATACGCGCCACCGTGAGCGCCAGCCAACCTCTCCTCATTGCCGCCGTCGCCGCGCCGCCGTCCGGTCACCGCCGACCGTCGGACCGGGTGCGTTGGACGCGCAGCTCGCCGGCGCTCCGACCGGCGTCGGATTCCGGCCGGATGGTGGCCCGAATCCGGCCGAAAACCGCCAGAAACATGGGAAAGCGGCTGACAGGCGATTTCGGCCGGAATCGAACGGATTCCGGCCGAATCGGGGCCGGAGACTGGCCGGGGTCGACGCGCCAGGCGACGGCGCGTCGACCCCGGCCGGTCTCCGGCCCCGATTCGGCCGGAATCCGTTCGATTCCGACCGAAATCGCCCGTCAACCGCTGGTGCCCACTGTTGGCCGGAAATCGGCGGGTTTCCGGCCAAATCGAGGCCGGAGACCGGCCGGGGTCGACGCGCCATCGCCTGGCGCGTCGACCCCGGCCGGTCTCCGGCCCCGATTTGGCCGGAAACCCGCCGATTTCCGGCCAACAGTGGGCGCCTCACGAACAGCGCGTTTCCTGGCGATTTTCGGCCGGATTCCAGCCACCATCCGGCCGGAATCCGACGCCGGCCGGAGCGCCGGCGAGCTGCGCGTCCAACGCACCCGGTCCGACGGTCGGCGGTGACCGGACGGCGACGCGGCGACGGCGGCAATGAGGAGAGGTTGGCTGGCGCTCACGCGAGCGCGTATGGATTGACGCCCAGCATAGCCGTTCTGTATATATATATATATATATATATATATATATATATATATATATATATATATATATATATATATATATATATATATATATATATATAGTTGAGGTGATATCCTATGTGTCTTAAAATACGCAACCGTATACAACATCAAAATCGGAACGTCTAGAAAAATTCCGAACGCTTGAAACAGTAAATAGTATTATTTTATATTTTATTATTATTTTTTTTTTTTAGTTGGGGTGTGTACCGAATAAGAAGTGTGGGATAATAAGCCGGCACACCCCGTGAATAATCTTAAATGGCAGCAACCATAAGCAAAATAAAAATAAAAATATATATATAATGACACTATTTACTGTTCCAAGTGTCCGAAATTCTTCCGGACGCCTCGATTCTGATATCGCACATGATCATGTTTTTTAAGACGCGTAAGATATCACTCCTATATATATATATATATATATATAATTTACCATTAGAAAGAACACATACAGTCCCTTTCCACCCACAACAACTGATGTCAGTAGTTTCTCTGATAGATGCACTCAAACGCCCTCTCCTCTACGACCTCTTCCCCGTTGGTACTCTTTCCAACCTCTTCCCATCCAACGACTTCTTGACTTTCGACCTCTCCGCTCCAATCTCGCTCCCCACCCACATGGCAAACTAGTCTTTTAAGACAAACTTGAGTCTCAACTTCTCCGCTTCAATCTCTTTCCCAACCATGGCAAAATAGTTTTTTAAGACAATTTTGAAGGATTTACATCCTCTTCCCAAGTAGACAAAATTTAATATTAAAATCTGTATTTGGGACTCTTTTCTTTCCTCAAAGACAACATGAAAGAAAGACAAAAGACTTTCCTAATTATTTATGCTCTCTCAGTCTCTCTATCTTGTTAGCTTTCTATTTTCTCTAGTAGATGAAAGATAAGAGGAAGTCAAGATAGGGGAAGAGAAGCAGCAGGCTAAGTAAAAGCTTTGAAAAGAGTTATGAAAAAAACTCCCCATTTCTATGTTCATAAATAGCCAAAATTTTATCAAAAATCTCCTAGTTTCGTCAAGCCAAATAAACAAGATTTAGGATTTTTAATTTTAATTTCTCGTCTCTCATTTACCATCTCTGTTGTTTTCTCATCCACCACCTTTTTTTTTCTTCCATACTAAATAAGACCAGACATCAGCAAAAAAACCACCTCGCATCCACTCGCACAAGCATCATTTACATCCAAACAAATGAATGGGAAGAGAGGTTAGAGATGCACCTGCCCTTTGGGTTTGCACCCCTTCGGAACCAAAGAAGAATGGTATCTTCAGCAAGTACATCCTGGTCGTAAAGGGACCTTATAATTTCTGGGAATAACTTCATCAATTTGGCATCCTCGTAGCACTGGATCTGAACTTTGTACATCAGTTCCAATTCCAGCTTGCCACTAGTACAGAAAGCATTCAGAAGTCCTGACCAGGTCTTCACCTGATGAAGAAACAAACCCAAAGAGTTATCGCTAGATTTATTGACACATGAAACCAATACCTACCAGGAAAAAGAGCAAACAACATAAATAGTAAGCATAAAGAAATGAAACCATGAAGTAAATCATTAACTCCATCTTCTCCTTGGGAAAAACTTTCAAAGACCTACCAGGCACAAGCTAAAATAGGATTTTTCAAGGTGGCATTATTTTGCATCTGATTTAATGATTCAATAGATTGTCATCATGCTAAGTGCTATTAATGTTAGGTTCTGTAGTATTGTTTATAATTCAAGACCTTATTTAACCTAACTGCACACCCAAATGTATGATGAATTAACGTTGAAATAACTATTTTCAAGTAGCTGTATGAAAACCCCACATGCAATGAAAAATGAAGAAGAAACTTAACTAAGATATGCATGTTGACGCAAATAATTAACACAGAACACACAGAAATTATAGCTAATAGAAATCAAAGGGATTCAGCAAATGGTAAATGAGTATTATAGAATATTCTTACTTCCTTATATATATATATATATTCCTTTTTTAAAGAAATGTGATAAGTTTTCTTTTCTGTATTTTTTAGATGTATCATTTATAAGGTTGTACAAAATGATTTTTGAGGGTTAATATAATTTTAATTTTCAACGTGGTATCTGAGTGCCAACCCTAATCATCTCTCTTGTTGCGCATTTAACAACTGTTATCCCTAGGCATCTCTGCCATTGTCTTCCGGTTGCAGTATGTACAATATCTCCCAACCACCGACAATCCATACCATTTGTATATGGTGAAATTCAGAAGGACCAAAAAAAGACTCAATTCCTCCACAACATCTAACGTCACCTCTCATTAAATTCCACTGACTCTAACCGTCAAACGACACTAAAATCCTCATTCTAGGACATAGACTCAATGGGAACAATCATCTCCAATGATCCCAATCGATGATGTTATTCGTATGTGGCAAACGAAACAACAATTATTTATCTGAAAAAACCAGCTCCGCTCCAAAGGCAGACGACCCAAAATTCACAAGTTAGAAATCAAAATGTCATGTCATGGTTAATTAATAAGAGAAAATTTTCTCCTATATAAGACAATGAGAGAAATCTAGGAAGCAACTTATTCAAATAAGGAGTTCAGAGTTGTTCGAAATAGAAAGTAGCGATTGAGACTGGAGCAGTAAAAATTTCTAAAGCACACATTCTTTTAGTGTCTCATTAAACTGCAATTTACTATCAGTAGACTCGCAATTACAATTGTGTCACTAAACTTTTTATAAATTCTCATGAATTTCAGGTTTTAGATAGTCTAAGATTCGAGAAAGACCATCGCAATGACAAAGAATGATCAAGCTCTATCTATTTGAGGCAAATGATTATCCTAAAAGGAAAGGTCATAATACCAATTAGCCAGTAAGAGTCAAAATCCAATTTCTATTTATCCGAAAGAGGGCAATGCTATGTTATGACACTATACGATTGGCATCCGGATTTATATATCTCAAGAACTTTTTTTTATTTCTTTTCATTAATAAAAATCCGAGTGAGTTTTAATGTGAAAACATGAAATTCTTATTCTAACCTCCCACCTTATAAAAATCACAACTTTTTCCATTAATCCATAATGATGTTTGAGTACCATGTAGGATTAAAAATATTACTGGATCTTATCAGTCCGTAACATTTATAGATGATTACACTAAAAAAATCATATGTAGATCCAATATTTTAAAAATTCAATACCATAGTTTAAACTCAATTCCAAGCTAAAATAATATTTTGAAAACAGATAATGTAAAAGAATATTTTGCATCCATTATTAGTGATTACCTAATTAGTCGAGAATTGTTCATTTAAGCTTTTGTTTTAACACACCTTAGCAAAATGATATAGCCGAAAGGAAACACAATCATCTCCTAAAAGTAGCTCAATCTCTCATGTTCTCTAAACATGTATCAAAATAATATTGGAAGACGTCATACTCACCACAACCTACCTCATAAATAGATACCCTTCTCAAGTCCTAGAATTCCAAACCCACTCATTTCAATTCTTCTTAAGACAAACCAACCACACATCCCATATCCTCCATCCCCATCAAGTTGTTTAGTTGCTCCCCTTTTATCCATATCCATAGCCATAACCAGAAAAAACTTGATCATAAAGCATTAAGTTTATATTCTTGGATTTCTTCTCATCCAAAAGGGTAAAATGCTATTCTCTAATTACAAGAAATTCTACGTGCATGGATGTTACATTTTTTTAACATCGGCCATATTATCCCAAATCTGACATTCACGGGAATAATAGTTTCACACAAAAATATCACCTGTAGGATATCAACACAAAGTTTAATGACCTAAATATTCCCCACAGTTATCAAATCCGGTCGTTACTCCAAAAAAATTTATCCCTACTCACAGAAACGAACTCATGGTTTCATATGTTGACTCACCTAGAGAAATACCTAAAATTCAAAGTACTCCTTCCCTAAAACATTTCCTCTTCTCTATCTGTTAGTCTTTATTCCCTTAAACACTAATTAATCCAAAAACCACAAAGAGCTTATCACCTATTGAAGAGAGATAATAACCAAAGGGAGATAGAGCACCAACTACTCCTTGAGCATATCCAAAAATTGGAAACAAAACCCAAATCAAAAGATCCATAAGGTAACTCTAATCCTGAGTCTTCTGAAAATGGTGATCTTCCTATTGCAAAAAATAAAACGGTGGTAGAGAATGCACAAAACATCCAATTTGTAACTGTGTCATATCAAAGGCTATCTAATAAATAGAGGAATTTTGTGGCAAGTCTAAATCAAACACGGATTCCTAAATCTCACATTACCATAATGGAAGGAGGTTGTTGAAGAAAAGTTTCGAGCACCATAGAATAATGGAACATGGAAGATTATTGAAGTACCACCTGAAAAGCATTTTGTAGGATGTGAATGGATCTTTACAATTAAATATAGAGAAGATGGAAGTATTCATCGATTCAAAGCTTAATTCATTGCAAAAGGTTTCACACGATCCTATAGAATCGATTACTATCTCTGGCCGCAAAGCTAGATTGGTCACTTCATCAATTAGATGTCAAGAATATAATTCTCAATGGAGATTTGTCACATGAGGTTTACATAAACATCCCTCTTAGATTCGAGTCGCAAGCCATAAGGGTTCCAACAATTCCCAAGAGCTTGATTTGATAGATATACTAAGTAATCAAACAACATAATTATCTATAATGTCAATAGCATCACACCCTCTTTGTTAAATGTTCACTACAAGGGAAAACTATCATCATTATACATATATTGTTCACCTCATGGGAAAATTGCCATCATTATTGTATACATGGATGACATTATTCTAACAGAGGATAAGGATATAAAGAGATGAGTACATTCAAGAGTCTAGTAGCTAAAGAATTCAAAATCAAAGGTCTGGGGAAGCCTCAAGTATTTTCCTGGAATGGAAATAGCTTGTTTGAACATAGGAATCTCACTCTCTCAACAAAAATATGTTCTAGACTTCTGAAAGACCATGGAATGCTCGGATGCATGCTAGACTCAACAATCAAACTATGAACCATAGAGGATTATGCAGTAGTTGGTAAATGCAGATGTCATTCACTTGTGGGCAAACTCATATATGTATCACATACAATACCCAACGTGGCTACTCGGTTAGTATAGTGATGTGTGTGTTTCATATAGAATTTTTGACATTGCTCTGCATGCGTTTCATTTCATTGCATTAGCATATTTTGCACACTTACATCTCATTTGCACCATTTTCATTCTTTTAATTTGCGCCATTTTGTTTGACAAGACATGAAATTGAAACTTAATTAGAGTTAAAGAGTCTTGGAACGAAAGTCCACAGCAAGGAACTCTCTAGCCGTGTCCCATGACACAGATGTGTTCCTCCAGACAAAATTAGACGCGAAACGGATCTATCACCGATTCCACAACCTCCTCTCTTTTCTCTTGATTCAAGTTGTAGGATGTTTTCTTCTTTGTCTTTCGGTTGTAACTCTTTCCATAGAGTAATACTCTAGATTTTAAGATGAGGGAGTAGCCCCATGAATTGTTTTATATATATATATATATATATATATATAATGTGTTTATCCATGATCCAATTTTATTGTGCATATATGATTTCAACCGTACATCTTCATATCCCACAGGACGCAGAGAAGGATCGAAAAGTAAACCCAAATCTCCAACCCATAAAGGCCGAGATGTGAGGGGTTGGTCATGAAAGTAATTGAAAATCTCACGAGGACACCATTAGCTATTACAGAGCATAATGGGTCGACCCTGATTCGACGTCACAAAGTAGGGGATGACATCTAGAGGACCGTAGAACATTACGACAGAAGCCTCCCTGAAAAAGCAATCGCTCTAATAAGTCTTTCTTGAAAGTAGGTGTCGCGTTTAGGTAGACATGCTGGTATAATTCTAAAAGTCTATATTGGTATCTCGAGATAGACCATCTACATGCATATAAACATTGAGATAAGAAAGTAAATAGTACTTTACTTAGAGTGTTAACAATCATCGTGGCAAAACCAAAACCCTAGAGTCGTTTCCCAAAATCGACTTTCTCCAACGACTCTTTATGTTTTCTCAATTCGTTTCCTTTCTTTCTCAACTTGCACAACTTTCGATTGTCTAGATAGTCTGCTTTGTGATTCTAATTGCTACTCGATTTTACAATTCCTATGGGATCGATATCTTTTATAACTTGACGATAGTCGTGCACTTACAGTTTTTGCCCATCATATAGTGAGTCAATTTAGTTACAATCCAAATGAAGAGTATATGATTTAATCAACTTCCGCCTACTACATATGCATGGAGAAATTTACTTACATGTCATAGCAAGAATTAATCTGTTGTCTCGAGAACCAATGCAAATGTCGAATTTTGAGCAATGAGACATGGTATATGTGAAGGAATGCGGCTACAAAGACTCTTAAAGTAGTTAACGATCGTTGTTGAAGATCCTATGAGGATGTTCTACGATGACCAATCAGCTACTATCAACATTCCAAAGAACCCAGTGAATCAACATGATGGGACAAAACACATGGAGGTTGATCGTCACTTCATAAAATAAGAGATAGAAGGACTAATCAATCATTGCATCTGCTAACTAGTCTTCACATACGAAACATCCCCATTAAGGATAGGGAAGAACTTTGAAGATTAAGCTTAATCAACATCTACCATCCAACTTGAGGGGAACGTAGAATATAATAGAATATATTCCTATTTTAATTGTTCTTTTTTTTAGGAGATTTGATAAATTTTCTTTCCTTATTTTCTAAATGTTGTATCATGTACTATACAATATGATTTTTGAAAGTTAATATAATTTTAATTTCAAACAGTCAAGACGATCAAAGCTCATAAATAAATAAATAACACAAAAAAATACCTGACGAAGTATAGAATTTGCATTCTGCTGCTGGTTTTTACCAGACCATTGAAAAGTATCCATTAGCATATCCCACAAAATGCGTACAACTTCAACATCGGGTAATTTAGCGTCCTTTACATGCTGTTTTGCAGTTTGTATGACATCTGCGATATCTGTTTCTTCTGCGATCTGGGTTGTTAGTGTTGTTTTCATTTCCTTAAGTTTCACTTCAAATATTTTCTTCTCATTATACTCGACAAGAGCTAACAATCCTTCTTTACTGTAGAAGTTACAACAGAAGGAGAAAGTCAACAATTTTATAGATGAAGAAAGATAAAATGTTGAAAGTTGTTAATAAATTTTTAACATTAATGGCATGCCCTTGTGCTGGAGCATGATACTTATACTAGTATGATAGTCGCCATGCTATGCCCCTACTATATTAAATTTTGTCAACAGACTTATCCGTAGAACATTAAGCTTTTTCATGTGAACAAAAAAAATAAAATTCCAAATGTCATCCTTGTAGATAGTGCAGTGACCCAATTTTTTGTAACCCTAAACACATGTAAAGTTACTCAAAAATATATCACAAAAAAATGCTAAAAGATTAGTAACAAATTGAATGCCATAATACAGATGTTGAAGAAAAAACACTCACGTGAAATGCTCAGAAAAGCATTCAGTAGAGCGCTTGGCAGTGGGAAAACAATCAAGTAGTTTGTCCTCCATTTTACCTCGCTTCAAAAGCAGCATGAGATCATCCAAATTGTTTTCTACCAAATATTCCTTGAAGAAAACAGTAACAAAGGAGAGTACTAGCCCCTTGGCAACGAGATTATCCTTGAGCAATGCTTGGAAGACAGTCTCAGGTGGAAGGCCTGATAATTTCTGAGAGAATGCAAGAGCAGTAAATATGGCAAGTTTCTGTCTTTCGTTCTCCTCGAAAAGTTCCAAGGACTGAAGGAACTTTTGCATAACATTTTCAAGGTTTTTAATCAAAAAGGGCCTTCGCCTTAAAATTTTCTGAATGTACAGAACCGAAGGCAAGATGGCTTCACGTTTAGGCTGGCAATCTAGAACTGAGTAAGGGTGCCTCTCTCCCTCATCAGGCTTTATTGTACCTGGTTGTGTCCGGCCACCAGTGAAGATAACCTAAAGCAGTATCAAGTAATCAGTTGCGATAGCTTAGAAAAAGACAACAGCACCAGGCATTACATTAAACACATCGCTCACAAAGCATCAACTGTTTAAGTGTAAGGTTAGTGATGAAATTCAAAATCCATCCTATAGACCACCCAAAATAGGTTGAATAGGATTTTAACCCAAAATAACCCAAGAGAACTTGACAAAAAAAAAGAAAAACAGACCTAAATCAAATGAATCAGTTTGGTTCTGGTTTCATATTCTCTTTTTTCACATCTTTTGGGGCTATAAAGCATTATACAGAATATGGTATAACTATGGATTTAATAACCAACATTTTTATATATTATATTAGTATGTATACTAAATAAAATGTCATGTAAAACTGGGTTGATTTTTTTTAAAAAACATTCACCAACTGGAAACCCAAACTTACCAAGAAAACCATGCTTTGGGTCGGATTTCCAGCTTAGTCAAAGGTGACCAAGTTCAAATGGTAGGTAAAGAACAAGGAAATAATAAATAGAAAAGGTCACTGGCATTTTAAAAGATTCCGGCTATGGAAACATGCATGCATGTATTAAGAGATTATATCCATGCAAGAATGATGTGCGAAGGAGTTCCATCAAGGAAAGAAGACAACTTCTGGCTCAGATGCAGGGGAAAAGGCCCCAAATCCACTTAGAGGTGAAGAATGGAGCCTCGTGTTTGGAAAGGTCTGCTAGAAACTGTGCAAGAGTAGCTATTTAGAGAAGGATTTGCAGAGATTCACTATACCAGATTTTGCAGTTTTAAACTTGGTAGATTAATTCCAAACAAGATATTTGGAGAACATGAAGGGGATGAAAAACAGGAATACTACCAAACGGAGACTTCCAGTTATGAAATGGCATAAGCTGTTGACGCTGCTCTAAACCATCTTTTACTAAAAGCTGGGTTGGAGGCTTAATTGGAGATGTGGAAAGTGAGTGTAATGGAGGCAACATCCACACAAACCCTACAACTCACCCAATGAAAGTGGGCCTCAATAATATTGAGTTAGGACTGGAAGCTACAATAAATTTGAGATTTAGGAAGCTCGAGGTCTAGACGGATTGCGAAGAATTTTTCTTAGTTCTTAAGATCCAGCTATTAGTGTATGCTGACAAGAAGAACCCATGCTTATGTTGATGAGTGTTGGATTGAAAAACAATTCTTATACACTGCGCAAGGGAGAAGAATGTTCATGTTGATTAATTAGCAAGGAAGCTTTGTCATCTCTGTTTGCTATGGAAGTTTTATTAACCCTCCAGAAGGCCCAGAAATGATAGTTTTATAAGGGTAACTTTGACTATATGAATAAATAGGTTAGTTCTACGACCTCCTTTTCATAAAAAGACATTAATAGTGCAATTTATTACTAAACATGCAAAAGATTAGGTGCAAGATAGACGACGAAACAAGATGTAGACTAAGTCATGAAACAGCACAGAAACAAGAGGGAAATATTTTAGTCAAAAGGAAAATACTCATTAATTACCTCAAAAAAGGTGTCACCATATCTTGAGAAGTTAAGTTCTGATGATTCAATATTCTTCACAACAAGTTCCTGACAGGAGAAGAATTCCAAATAATCCATAGATGTGCAAGAATGAACCGAATCTACAAGTAGAAAATTAGACAAGCAAAAAAAATGATTCTCACTGCCATAATCAAGCTACAAGAGCTAGTGTGGGTTGAACTACATTTTGTCTGGTTATATGCTTACAATTGATTTGTAATTTATGATTTAACATAGTTACATAGCTCCATCAGTATATAATAAGTGAATGCTTCCTAATCAAACATAATTTGTAAATCATAATTGGCATAGTCATAAAGCTACTGCTGATGTTTTAAATCAAGTACATATGCAGACTGAAAATTCTAAAGAGTAAACAAACCTATCTTGTGGAATTGAATATTGATTGTATACGTCCTTTCAAAAAAAAATAAAATGTACTTTTATAAGTCATGAACTGTCCTGCAATGTGAAATGCAGTCTCATTCTTGATTGTTTCAAGATGGCTTTTAAAGAATACAATTTTCACAAATAAACTTCTCTTTCTAATAGATAATTTTTTATTGTCACTCTTGAAATCTTTTCCCCACATCTCTACTTCTCTGGTTCTGTCATTGAATGCCCAGAGGAAATTATCCTAAATCAAAAAATTGTACTTGAATAATCATAAAATGCTTCTAGCTGTTTCCTCTGTAGTGCGCACAGAATTCTAACTTGTTGTTCTCAGCTGATTATATCAATAACCAATCAAGCTACAAGCATAATTTTTACAGGTTGTCAGCACAGCAACTAACTAAATCTTGATTCCAAAATGACAACATATATAAACATGAATAAGATATCTTAATTCTCTTATATCCAACAAGCAACTAAAATCAGGAATTTTTCAAATCTTTATAGCATGATTTGGTGAGAAAATAAGGAAAGTGCTTTTCTAATTGTTCCTTAATAAACATACCAGATCACCAGCATTATCCAGATATATCTGGACCACTGCATCTGCAAAAGCTGCAGGGTCCAAAGGAGCAGCTATATTCCGTTTGCGGGTCTTTATCCGCGTGCCACTGCATTTAAAAAAGAACCGGTTTCATAATTCCTCACATTCCAGTGCTACCTAAGGTCCTATATATTTATCAATGCTTTGTCGTTTATGGTACAGTAAACTAGTACCATTTACAGCAAACAAGAGGAGTTGAATCATCTGAGCATGCACCTTTTTTAAGTTCTTGGCATGTGACAGAAAAACTGCAATTGTATTTGAAAGACCACAAGATTGTGTGGCAGAAATAGAAGAGCGACTGGTTGTACAACATTACAAGAGTGAAAGTTCCCTCACTAAAACTTAGTTCGATATCACATGCACTTTTTACACTAAAATTATAACACTTTTAAGGCTATAAAAAACTAAGAACTCAGCATTGAAGAACTTTAACTTAGTCATAGTGATTGAGCAATCAAGTTGGTCCATAAACTAGAGACGATAAGTAAGGCTTTTGGTTACAGATCTTAAAGCACTTGCTCTTAGAGCATAAGAAAAGACAACTAAATATATTAGAGTAGCAAAAGCATGAACAATCTGATATTTAGCTGTACTAAAAGTCATAAAAAGGTACAAAATCATGGTCTAGATCCTAAAGACCAAAAGATGTATTTGCAGAGGTCAGGTCCCTTTATATGATCTGCAATGTAAAACATGTCCATCCAGCAACATTATTGTGCCGAAGCTGGAATCTTAAACCATATTAACTAAAACTAGAGCAAACAAGCCATCACAAAGTGTGATGCCAAAGTTGGAAGCAAAGATTCTTAACCACAATTTTAAATAGACTCCAAAAAATTAGTTTATCTGATAAGTCAGTTACCATTCTATAACTGACAACAGTACACAATGGAAAAGCAAAATCAATGGATTACTGGTTTGGATTTTCATTTCTCTTCATTTTTTTAGGTAAACTCCTTGTAGGTTCTCTTGGATAACACACCCCTGATAAACAATAGACAGATATAATCCTTCCTCGGTCGATAAGAATTTCTCCAAATCATCTTTGCCTACAAATTAAGCCTGTGGCTGAACCCAAGCCATCACTTAAAGCAAAACAATTAACAAGTTATTATAATTTAGAATTATTATCCTTTATTATCTCTATAATATGTAATTTAATTATAATAAGTAAATTATTATATTTTATTTAAAATAAAGCATAGTTATTAGATTAATCTTTTTAACTACTGATTAGGCACATCTTGGATGCCTATAAATAAGCACAAAGACCTTTGACAAAAAATGAATCAATAAGTTAATTTATTATGAATTAAAAGTCTTTTGGCTATTGGGAGTCTATCTCTTTGATGCGATCCATCTCTTTCCCCTTTCCCTAATTTCAAATGAGATGGGACATGACCACCGGTCACCCTACACCACAACCACCATCATCCTGCACTTTTTCCCCTTCTTACCTCTAATTTTCTATAAGATAAGCCGTGTCCTCATTGCCACCAATCACCATACGCCACAACTTCTCCATAACCACCATCGTCCCACCCTTTCTTTCCTTCTTTTCTCTAATTTACTATAAGGTAGGACGCGGATTCTTATCAAAATCTGTCTTTTTACCGTATCCTTCAAATACCACAATATTGTGCAACGTAGTTTAAACCAGGCAGCAGCATATTTAAGAAAATTAACGGAGTCTGAATGAAGGGAAGCAGATCAACATACCCTAGAGTGGGTTTCTCCTTCGAGCTGCAAAGTATATGAATAAATAAATCAATACGTTGCCAGATACATAAGAAAAATCAACAAACATCTTTGTTTGAAAAAAAAAAAAAAAGAGAGAACTTTGCAACACGAAATCACCATCCAAAAGCTAATTAAGGAAAATGAAGGAATTTCCGCACAAGATGACAATAAATACTCAAGCTATTAATCGAAACGTCGTGTTCATGTCGTGTAAAAGCAGATCTACAACGAAGATTTACAGATCTACCACAAAAAGAACAAAAGAACCCGCTTTAGCATTCAACGATCATGAATTTATTCTTCTGACATCCATCTCGAGAGGAAAGCAAAGCAACCTTCGAAGGCGACAAATCGAGAGGAAAAGAGAAACACAAAGCACGAAGAAGGATAGATACCTCATAAACCAAGACAGAGATCCCTCGATAAAAACCAAGATGGAGATCCCTCGATAAGGCTTCGAACGGCTAGCGGAACTGGAAGGGGCGAAAAAAATCTACTTTTCTGCCCCCAATAACACGAATAAAAACCCTAACTGAGACCCGAAAATGGTTCGGTGACGGTTCGAATCTACGGGTTCGATCGGTTCGAAACCGTTGATTGTGGTTCAAAATTATTATTTAGATTTTTTAATATTATATATATATATGAATATATTTTTAAAAAATATGAATTATCTATATATATAAGAAAATTAAAACCATAATTCATTAGTTGATTCGATATCAAAATCTTCTATTTTATTTTTTGAAAGTTAAAAAAGATTATTGATTGACTTCCAATTTAAAAGGGAGAGAAATCTAAAACATGAAGAGTGAAACTCTGAGAGATATAGGCTTTATTTCTTTTTGCTATCGGTCAAGCTTTTTTATACGGAACTTCCCTCTATCGAAGTATTTCTTTTATTTTTTTAAATTTATGTTCTAAAAATGTCAAAAGTTAAAATAAATCTAAAAGAATATTATATTAAATTCTGAACAATGTCCATTTTATGATATCGATGATTTTTATATTAACATTAATATTACGATAATTTTTTTTAACTACATACTAAATTTTATGTATTATCCAAAAATAGATACCTCATTTTTAGATTTATCAAATCAAGTGTCTTTTGAAGGTGCCTAGAATTCTGTCATGTTCAATTTCTACCAGACAAAAATTTTATAAGGACAGAACTTTTTCAAGCAACCTACATCTTCGATCAGACATGTACTTGATTGATCAAGTAAATTTTTTACCAATCGAAACACACCTTGATCGAAACATAGGATCGTTAGACTCTTGTGTTCGGTATTCAGGATCCATACAAAAAGATACAAAGGAAATAGCTATGCAACGGAATAAAATAGTTTGTACCTTTCCTTTTGTAGGTTGTTTAGAAGATGGTTCATTACCCGAAGGCCTCTTGATCTTTTGTTGTATTCCTCTTCTCTTCTTAGACGTCGTGTGGGTGATGATCTTCCAAGATAAACTCCACCCAACTCCTTCTTTTCCTCTCTTCCAAATCGATGGCAACAAGAGGAAACAACCTCCTCTTCTTCTCTTCCTCTCTTCTTCTCCTCTTCTTGCCACAACCTTTCTTCCTATTCTTCCTTCTTTGGGTGTCGGCCCTAAGGGACAACCAAAGAGAAATATAGACAAGGGGCGCTGGCCCTAGGATAAGAGAACACAAGGGAGAAACTCAAGGAGGGCGCTGACCCTAATTGAAGAAGAGCTAAGGAGAAACTCAAAGGAGGCGCCGACCCTAATGGGTTTAGTGAACCAAATGATTCAGTTTTGAATCAAATTGAACCAACTTGGTTTGATTCACGATGGAAGAGATTTTGACAAAACAAAAGAGATGAAAAGATTCCTCTTATGAAGACGAATCCAACAAAACTGGTTTGGGTTAAATCAGAGTTTGTTTGGTTAGTGAACCAAGCGAACCAAACTTGAACCCTATTTACTACAGTGTTAATCTGAACCGAACCGGCCTATTTGGTTTGGTCTGGTTGGTTTTCAATTGTCGGTTCAGATTGGTTTAAAGGTTTAATCTGGTTGTTGGTTGAGAGTGGCCAACTAGGGTTTTAATTAAACTAGCATTCTCTTTAACAGTCTGTTTGGGAGGAGGTGAGGGAAAGGGAGGGAAAGGTAAGGAAGGGGAAAAAAAAATTTACCTCTGTTTGGGATGGGGTGAGGTAAGGAGGGGAAGGGGAAAGAAGGGGAAGTGTTCCCCTCCATGCCCATGAATAGCCACAATGTCTTACACCCCAAATCGGGGTGTAAGGAAGGGGAAGAAAAATATTACAAGTATCTTCTAATTCTACCCTTCACCGTGCAAACCCCACACCCATTCCACCAGATTGCTGCACCTCCTGACGCTGCTGCCGGCACCTCCTGATGCTGTTGCCGGCACCGATCTTCTCGGTTGCACAGCCTGTGAGGAGGTACTCCGATGCGAGGTAGCCCATCGTTCCGGCCGTTACGGTGGCGTTGTGACAACAGCGTCGATCGCGGGACGTCCAGATTGCTGCACGTCGACAGTGACGTTGCGACAGCAGTGTCGCTGTAGCGGCGGATCGGCAAGCAGGATCGCGGGAAAAAACAACGTCGCGACGGGAAACGACGTCGCATTAGGGCAGAAAGGCATTGCGGCTGTGGGAGAAGCGGCGATCGCGAGGGAAGAAGACAGCGTTGTGGGCTAGGGTTATTTTTGACCTTTTATACATTTAACTTCTATTCCCTTCCCTTTCCTCCCAAATAAATTTTTTTTCTTCCCAAACAAGGTTACTTCTCTTCCCCTCCCTTTCCTTCCCTTCCCCTCCCTTCCCCTCCTTTCCCCTTCCGTTAATGAACCTTCCCTCACCCGATCCAAACAGAGTGTAAAAGGGGAAAATCGCGAGAAAGGGTGGTGGCTGCTCATCCTCTTCACCACGGCGACGGCGCCTGCCCTAATCGTGAATCAGAAACCCTGAGTGTGGCTCCTCCAGTGCTTGTTGTCACCGAAGATTGTTGCTGAATGCTGCGGCCGAGTTCTCACTTCCTCTGCAAGCGCGGCGACTCACGGCTGGGAGGAGAGAATCGCGACAGATTTCTTGCCGGCGCTGCTCCTCCGCCTAACGCCGCTCTTCCTCTCCTGATTGTATGGATCTCTGGCATTTGTTCACTCCCGAACACCACCCCTCCGATGGCGAGAGTGCGACAGCCGTTCACGAGCGACGACGTGGTCGGCCCTCTTCTCGAGCGGCGCCCCTTTCCTGCTGCCGCCGTGGCTGGAACGCGGCAGTGCCCTCTCTTCTGCCGCCACCACCGGAAGGAAGCGAGCTCCTCTGCCCCTGCTGCCCGCGTGGGAGAAGAGCTCCGGAGCCCTGTCAACCGGACCTCTCTGGTCTGCTGGAGAAGCTTGCTGCCACTGGACAGATCGTTGCCGGAGAAGGTGCTTACTGCCGCCGGAGATTGTTGCTGGATTGTCGCCGGAGAGGTGTTCTCTGTTTTGGCCATGCAGGAGAGAAACAGGAGATGCCTGTTTTTGGCTGTGTAGAGAGGGAGTGATTGTATTTTGGGTTTTCAGGATTTGTTATTCGATTATTGAAAATTGTTTCATTTTGAGTTTTCAGGATTTGTTATTCGATTATTGAAAATTGTTTCAACTATCGAATAGTTTTTCAATTGTTGTCGATCAAATCTTGATCATCCGACGACCGTATGTTGATTTTGTGACAGCTTACGAAGCTTTCAAAAATTGTTCCATCTTTATCGGAAGCGTTCTGACTATTTATCCGTTATCGGCAGTCAATGGTTACCACTAAACACTACATCGGGAATATGATTCTTGATGATAGTTAGAAAGCTCTGAAACGATCGCGACACACGTTGTTACGTGGTTTTCAGAATAAAGGTGAATTCTATTAGATAGGATTTTGTATTTTTAACTTGTACGAGTTTTTTACATGGAACACGGAAGGGATCCTATTTTCTGCTATGAAAATTTTTTATTTTATTGCATAGGATTATCAACAGCCTCGTAGTCATCGCTCGTGAGCGGCTCTCATAGGTGGCCTTGCAGCCTTGTAGCCAGCTTTGCCTTAAAGTTGAGGGAAATGAGACGATGCTAATGGCCGACTGTCGCACTTGGCGCTCGTAAGCGGCCTTACGGTTGCCACTCACAAGCGGCCTCGCGGTCACCACTCACAAGTGACCTTAGGTCACGGCTCACGGGTGGCCTCGTAGTCACCGCTCATAAGCGGCTCTCATAGATGGCCTTGCGGCCAGCTTCACCTTAAAGTTGAGGGAAAAAGGAGTAGGAGAGAATCAAAGATTACTGACGACTGATCACGTGGTTTATGAATTGGAGAAAATCATGGAGGCGACGTGCGTGCAAGAGAGTTACGACGATCGAACAAAATTTAGGGTTGGTAATCCCTAAATCATGATTTTTGAATGGGTATTCGTCGGTGTATATGTTGCTAATAAGCGATGAAACATTGATTCGTCGCTAAATCAGCAATTCATTGTTGATTCATTGACGAATCATCGATTTAGCTACCAATCCTAGGTTTTGTTGCAGAATCAACGACTAATTTTTAATTCATCGTTGATTTAGTGACGAACTCAAGATTCGTTACTAATTTACAATGAATTTTTGACAATAATATTTCACTAATGGATTTTACAACGAAAATCTTTTGTAGCTAATTTTGTGATGAAATTTATTTTTGTTGCTAATTTCGTTGTTATTTTGTGATGAATCTATGTTCGTCGCTAATTTTGTCGCTGATTTGCGACAAACTATTTTTGTTACTAAAATTCATCTCTAAATCTATGTTTTTTATAGTTAGTTGCAAAATTCATCATCAAATTTTACTACAAAAATGCTTTTCGTTGTAATTTTACGATGAAAAATCATTTCACCATAAAATTTGTCACAAAAATAATTTCGTTGTAATGCAATGAATGACATTTTTGTTGCAAATTTTGGCAAATTTTCCTTTGCGACTAATTTATTTTCATTACAAAATTTATCACAAACATACAACAGAATCATACACAATCATCATCATACAAAAAACTATTTAATATAGCAAAAACATACATACAACAAAAACAAGCAACCATACAACAAAAACTTAGCATCACCATAAACAAAAGCAAAGCATTCATATACAACAATTTCAAGCGCAACCATCACCACCATCATCATCAAATAAATCATCACCATCACGAGCATCATCGAGAGGAGATAGAGAAGTAGAAATCTGACTTGGATCGAAGGGTAACTCAAGATGTTTCATGATTAACATCTGTTATTGACTAATAACGGAACTCATTCATTTCCTAATCCTTTTGCTTCTATAGTGTGCGAACTTCTTGAAGTTCATTGTCCCTTTGTACAAATAACTTCTTCAAATGATTAATTTCTTCATTGTCCCAATGTTTAGGTAAGTTTTATACATTAAACTCATTTCTTTCTGTAATTTTTTTTATTTTTAAATTTAAAATTATTAAAATATTAGATTGTGCACACATATTGGGGACCCTACCAAGATATCTACATTAGCTTAACAAAAGACATGCAACAAACAACTTAACAGGACAAAAACTAAGTGCTAATTAATAAAACAATATTATGAGACTTCTCCTTGCCACTGAAACTAAATTGAGAAAGAAGGTTTACTTAAGCAGCTCTATTATTATAAGAAAGAATTGATGGTTTAATATAAGTGCTAAACATTAAGAAAGGCGAACTCAAGTTGAAAGTTAATGGATATATAGTGTCTATTATATTTATGTAAAGAAAGGGTATTTTCAATGCTACTACACATGTCAAATTAAGGTGAACATTCACATAAATAGTGAAAGTACACAATATGCTAAGAAAAGAATTGAATCACAACGAGAAAATCAAGGGAAAATGCTTACGTCGAATAGTGTGAGGCAATCCACAATGAACACTCTAGCATCAAACTCTTAGCAAGAGCTTTAACTAGAGTTTCTTGATATATTTCATATCCTATTCACAGGTTGGCAGAATTGCACTTGTATTAATTGGACATCCAAAACATGTAATATAAATACTAAAAAATAAAGAAAAAAATTGCAAACATAGTGGACCAGACAAAAGAACACGATGGCTTAAAGAAGAGATCTCATTTGTATACTTCAAGAACTTATTTTTCAAGTGAATAGATGCATAAGCAAGAGGCTGCTTTGTACTGTCACTATTCAAGAGTAACATAATAAATGATTCATTCAGTGATTTTCACCAATTCAGGAATCATAAAACAAAACAATCAGAAAGCATATTTCATCCCTTTGAAATATGCAACAACAACAATGAAAATATGTAGCAAAACCGACCAAGAGACCAACCAAAATGAAGAGATATATCCTTAAAAGTTTTATATCTCTGAATTATGTCAATATATATGGAATTGTACAAGGTGCAAACACAATCTTAGAGAGGATTAAAGAAAATAGACACAGGGCTTGATTGTTAATCTCTTTCACCAAGCTCAATATCCAAAAGCTTGGATAATGGACATGAGGAGAGCGAAAGACGTACGCTCTATACTCCAAGTGTTCATGAGTAAATTACAAGGGCATTATGGCAATACATAAGTAATTAACCGACGTGGATGATGTCTATTGTACATAGATATAATAATTATTTCACCTGTATGATTTTGCCTGAGAAGGGGTTTTATGTTCTTTAGGTATAACAACTTTATTTGTTTGCGTTGAGAAATGTCTTGCTCACCTTTCCATCACTTGCTCTGAGGCTTGGTATGTCATGAAATTATAGAAATAATATTAGATGTACGATTTAGAAAAGCCTCATCTAGTAGTAAAACATCACAGAAACTTTATATATAGTATCTAATTTATTCTAGTAGTTGTCTAGTAAAGCCTTGCCACACGTCGTGGGCGACCTTGTGGCCAACCTCGCGTCCAGGCACCCAACACCCAACCTCGCGGCTAGGCTGAGGCAGCAACTGAGGTCGAACTTGACCTCACTGCCATGGCTGAAAAGGCGGTCATCGCACCTTGTCACGCCCAGATCTGATCGAAGAGGGGAGGGGAAAGGAAAGGGGAAAGAAGAATATCTTACATATATAGAGAGAATCAGAGATCGAGGCTGAGGAGAGAATCAAAGATTGGGGCAGAGGTCGTGTGGAGAGAAGATCGGGATTTTTGTGATTGGGCGCATGGGAAGAGATCGAGATTTTAAGGGGTTTTTTAGTGACAAATTTAAAATTCACAAATTTTGAAATTCATTGCAAATTTAACAATGAATTATAAATTTGTTGCAAAGTTGGCGACAAATGTTGAATTCATTGCAAATTTAATGATGAATGAAAAATTAATTGCAAAGTTTAGGATTTAGAGAAGGGATTTTATGGGTTTTTAGTAATTAAATCAAATTTCATTGCAAAATTTGGTGATGAATGTAGCATACGTTGCAAATTTGGCAACGAATATAGAATTCATTATAAAAATTGACAATGGATTCAAAAATCATCGCCAAATTTTACCAAAATATAGTCCAAAAAAATTTATTTTGGAACGAATCCAAAATTCATCGCAAAATTTGACGATAAAATTTGAATTCGTTGCATATTTGGCGATGAATTTTGAAATTGTTGCAAATTCTACAATGAAAGTTATTTTATTACCAAATTTATGATGAAATTATTTTATTGCTAATTTCATTACTAATTAGCAATAATTTCTTTTTTGTCACTAATTTTGTTACCGATTTGCGATGAATTTTTTTCATCACTAATTCCATTTTTTTAGTGATAGTTGTGCTTATCTACAAAACGTTAATCACAATGGAAAATAAAAGCATGAAACAATATAAACATATGCACAACAAATAGAGATTTTACTTTGTTTGAAACCCCGATTTCTAATCCAAAGTCTAGTCCTAGGGATACTATCACCATTAAAATTTTCCTTTCTCAGATACTTTCCAAAACAGAGAAGCCTCTTATAAACTACTTCATAAAGAAAATACAAGCAATACAAGGTATAGAAGCAAATACAAGCAATACAAGGTATAGAAGCAAACACAATGAAAGAAAACTATTTTACATAAACCTTGCTTTTAATTGGTGTTGATTGCTTTAGGATACCTCTTGATAGTTTGGAAATGCAGTAACATTTCATCCTCAAACTCTCAAGAATTGGTGACTTTAAATCTCCTCAAAATCCTCTTTTATAATTCTGTTGTTGCGCTGATTTTCGCTTATCAGTAGATTGCCACCTTCCATCAATTGATTGCTTGGTCAAATCTGACTATTACACCTATAAAATGACTCTTCCCAACTCAGTTTGACTACTATCAATCGATTGCTTAACCTCATCAATCGACTAATAGATAATCAATCAAGTTTTTAATCAATTTCTGAATATTATGTTCGCTGCTACAGTGCTATCAGTCAACTATTAAATTTAACTGATAGACTAATAAACATTGTTGCTACAGTGCTAACAATTGATTGATGAAACTCATTTAATTAGCATTGTAGCAAAAATATTGTAATAGAAATCCTAAACTCCGTCACTGCAATAAAGCCCGAAGTTACTATAGTAACCCTCGAAGTTACTACATTAACCTCAAAATTAATACAGTAACCTCAGATTTACTATAACAACTCTAGTTAATGCAGCAAGCCCTAACACCTCAAATCCAAATTTTGAAGTCTAGAATCTATCGGCTGATCGATTTACCTTATCAATTAACTAATACTCCTATTTTAACCTTATCAAATATGAATTCTCATCTTGTCTGATATCTGATTAACCACAACTTTGCTTGACATCTGATCAATTTTGATCTGTCTGAATTTTTCATTACCTAGCATTCAATGAATCTTAAACTACTGAGACTTCTCATCATTGTCAAGTGCCCGATTCTCTATGACCAAGTTGGACTTCATTAATTGTTGTAAGTGTTCAAGTTAATTGTGTCAACTATGATCCATTTAGATTTCATCAACCGTTAAGTATCAAGTTAATTGTGATCCACTTGGATTTTTCTTCTCATGCTAATGCTAAGTGGCTGGCCATCAATGACTCACTTAGACTTTTCCTTTGATACCAATGCTAAGTGGTTGATCATCCATGACTCACTTGGATTTTCCTCTTGCCAATTTTATATTGGACTTTTGACTGTCAAGTATTTGGTTAAGCTTGATCCACTTGGACTTCCCTTACCAACTCCATATTAGACTTATGATTGTCAAGTGTTCGATCAAACTTGATCCACTTGAATTTTCCTTTTGCCAAGCTATTGAACTTCTAACCCCAAGTATACGGTCAACTATGATTTACTTGGATTTTTCTCTTCTTATCAAATATATGAGCAACTTCTTGCTCAACTAACTAATATATTGATTAAATATTTAAATCTAATTCGAGTCAACTTGAACTTGATCAACCTTAATTGAAGTCGATTGCATCAATAAAAGAGGTCAAAATTGACATTAATGAATCACACAAATATCATCAGGTCTATAATTTAATTTTAATTGGTTTAAATTATAAGGAAAAGTTTAGATGATAGATACAATCATTAAGTAGATAATTTGTAAAGTTATAGATGTTTAAATTAATAATAAATAAATCATAAATTAAATCGGATACAAATTTTAAAAATATATATTTTTATCATCATATAATAATTTTTTAAATATCAAAATATTTTAGTATATTTTTCATTAAAAAATACTCTATACTAATAATTTAATCATAGCTATTAAACAAAAATGCTCCATTTTATTTATAAATAAATTTGATTAAAATCATTTTAAAATTATAGTAGCTGAGATTTATTATCGAGAGCTTTGAGTTAAATCAATTTTAATTAAGTTGATAACAAATATCTTATACAACAATACTATGTTATTGTAATTTTAAATTAAGTTGATAAGAGTTGATTACAATGGAACAGAATTACTAAAGTGAGCAAGAATTGAATGTCGATAAAATAATCTTATGATGATCTAGTCATTACACGTATTTTATATTATAGCTCTTTCGAGTTATAACCATATTTATAACTATTATAACAATATTAAATCGACATTTACCAAGTTTGAATAATTTTGATAAAAATGATGAATATTTTTTAATATAATAATATTTTATATATAATTTTTTATTAAATTAATAAAAATGAGTGAGTTTTGTGATTAAAAAAATAGCTTTTTAGAGTCAGTCCACGGATATAAAGATACACAAGCGTTAGGCGCATGGCAGGATCGATCTCAGGTCATCACTTTTTGAAATCGATTCTTGATCATTATATAGTAATATTATATGCCTTTCGTCTATGCTACGTGTCTGAAGAACTAATTTTGTGATTAAAATTGTTATAAATGGTAGCGGCTACAATGAAGAAAATATCATGGTTCTGAAATAAAAATATGTTTAGAATAAAAATAAAATAAGAACGTTTTTATATCGAAAAAGATAATAATGCACGCATTTTGATTTTTTACTACTATATTTTTTATTTATATTTAAAATTTATTTAAGCTTATTATATATATCCTAGCCAATCATAAATTTTTAACTTATTTAATCAGTAAACGTACATACACTCTGTCGTCTCTCCGGTGTCAGCGAACGGACATAGCTCGTCACTGAAGAGCACGGGGCGTCGACGCTTAGCGACGCCGGCCCCTTCCTCGAGGCGGAGCATGGCGCCCTGGATCACCGACTGAGCGCGTCCAATGGCGACGTAGGACGGCAAAGTCGCTGACAGCCTGACCTTGCGCCTTTTTCGTAGACGAAAAGGATCATGATGCGCTGAAAGTCTTCGACGGCGGCAAGGAATGCGCGCCGCTCTGCGAGGTGCTCGTCACTGGAAAACACGGAGGTGCTGCTGGAACGGGTGCCAGCGTCGGCGCCCGACACAGAGACGATGACCTCAATTGCCGCGACGTCAGATGTGGTCTTTCATCTTCGCGTCAGACATCCCATCCCATATATATGACCTGGTGTCCCAGCAGATAAAGCGGTTGGAACTATCACGCCGGCAATCCGCCGTGGCGACAGACGTGCCAAAGGAGTAGACGGCTTTAAATCAGTCCAATAGTGCTTGCCTGGTCACGTTATCCCCTGACCCGAACCATCGATATACTTTATTCGTGCTATACGGCGTGAAAGGTTACCGCCAATTTTGGAATATCGTTTCAGATTATTAAAAAAGGGACTCCATTTTTTTGAATTAATTAATTAATTCAGGAAACTTTCATTTTTTTTTAGTATTTTGTGAATTTTTATTTTCATTTGTAATTAATTTACCTGACACGATTCATATCTAATGATAAAAACAAATTCAAAGAAAACACAAAAACAAAGAAAACTATATTTTTTTTATTTTTATTTTTAAATATATGTAACAGGAAGGCTGTCGTCCAGCCCGACGAGCTGCTGGCTGGTAATTTGCAGACAGAGTAGGAATCCACACCGTTGATGACCTCCACTAAACCCAGTGCCTCTCCTCTATAAATAACCATCCCCTTAAGTGAATTTTCCTTCTTCTTCTGCACCCCTCTGTCTCTTTTCGTTCCTCTACTCTTCTTCTTTCGATTCCATTCTTGGGGGACGCCAAGCCCCTACACCGCGCTACTTTGCTTCCCTTGCTCCGGAGGCTCGCTTGCTCGAGGAAAGCAGCCGCGGCCAAGGCTTGAATTACCACCAACGACGTCGGCCTCCTCGTCCGCTGCTGGACTCGCCCCTCCTATGGAAGATGGAGGGGAACCCCGTCAATGCAGTTGATTCCCCGCGGAATTCCCTCCGAGGTGCCGGATCTCGCGGTTCCTGTCTCGGTTAGGGTTGTCTGCCGGCCGGCTTCTAGGGTTCGCGACAGGATTAGCCCAGGGCTGAGATGTCTTGGCAGGCGGTCGCTACGCATTTCCATAAGTCCAAGACCCTTGACAACAAATACGTGAGTGCTTTCGCTCTGTTAAGCCAAAAGAGTTTTTTGTTCTCTGTTTCTTTTTCTTTTTCTTTTTTTTTTAAAGAAAATTTACATTTTTGGCGAGGTTCAGATGATCGGAGATGAAATCGGAAAAGGGGCATACGGAAGGGTGTACAAAGGTCTTGACTTGGAGAATGGGGACTTCGTGGCGATCAAGCAGGTCTCTTTGGAGAATATCCCACAAGAGGATCTCAATATTATTATGGTGCGTTCTTTATTATTTTATTCCTTTAAGTTAAAAATTCTGGTGCTTATTTGTGGCACCTTAGGGTGAAACTAAACTTTAGCATTGGAACTTAATGATAAGTTCTTTCTAAGTGTCTTGCCGTTTGATATTGATGTGATTGATCTTTAAAAGCAAAGCAACTTTATCTTGTATGCTCACTTATTCTATAGTTTTTGTTGCCTCATTCAGTCACATCTATTTGGTTACTAAGAAAGGTTCTTGTTTCATACTGTATTTCAATTTGCAGTTGCTTATTGTCATGCAACATGTGCTCATTTTTTTCTTTAATATATTTATATTTGTGTGTACGTGGGGGTGGGATGGGGGATGAAAAGAATTTGCATTTCAAAGTTATAGATACATATTAAGGAAAAGAATCCTATAAATTAGGTTTTTTTTTCTTCGTTGATTAAAGTATATTTGCAGCAAAAAATAAAGAACTTAGTATTAGCAGTAGTAGATGTTTTATATAGTTGTTACAATGCTGCAACTATGAATCTTCTTTTTGCACATTGTCATGGAATCTATTAAAATTACACAAGAAGCTTTTTTCTTGTTTTTCAGCTAATATTTTCTCTCTTTTTCTCTTGCAAAATTTTCTTTGCCATCATCACAAATCATAATCCAGCAAGAAATTGATCTACTGAAGGTAAATATTCTTTTCAAAGTTTTTTTGCTGTTTAAAAGTTTCAAGTTATTAATTGCTGAAGTTTCAATTAGTGACTGATAAAATGTCTTTATTCCTACTTATTATTGTTAATAAATTTGTTGTCACTCATTGTAACTACTAGAAGTGTTATTTGGCCTATTGAGTGCTGGTCTTGGAATTTTTTGACATCTATTGATCATGAGTCAATTTCATCATTGGTTCCTTGCATTTTAGGCTTTGATTTGCTATCATCTCTTGCCATCTATAGGCCTTTAGCTCTTCCCAATTATGTTATGCCAATGCAGCAAAATTTGCATTTTATGAGACTTGGGGAATGATTACAGTATTTATTATAGTTGCTAGCTTAGTATAATCCTGGTAGTGGACAGTATCATTTTGTAAAGCCTAACTTGGTTTAATATATGGTGCAGAGATGTGAATTTGTCATCTTGATTCTTGTATCAGGTGATGAATCCTCCATGTAAATTCACATAGTTATCTAGCAAAATAGATTCTCGCATATTGTGTGATTTTAGACAAATAAGTAGAAAAAATTTGGATAGTAATCATCACAAATGCCATTGGTGCACCACCAATTCTGCTTATTCATTGATAACTAGGAAGAACACTGTTTAAGCAAAAAACCTATTAGATTCTCATTAATTCAGGAAGTTAAGTAAACAATAGGTCACTACCCAGCTTGAATGTGAGACTGTCCTATTAACTTGATCAATCCAAATCACTGGCCTTAATTGATTTCAAGTTAATGGCATCAGACTCATCTAAATCTCATAAATTTCCGTAACATAGTCTACACTTTTCAATATATGATTGATCTATATTTTTAGTATTGCTTCTAAAGGCTTGCATGTGGATAAATGGAGGTTCCACCATCACATGCTCAAACCATGTCCCATTAACTTCATTGGCTCAAACCACTAGTCTAAATACCTAACCCTATTTTTCTATAGCAATTTCATCTATGATTTATAAATCAACTTAATTAGTCCACAATTTGTGGTGCAAGATTAAATTGGGTTATGACAACATATTCCACTTAAGGCTTGATGATCTCATTAAGGTTTAAAATTCCTGGTTGGTGGCACGTAAAAGCTAATGATAACTTCACCATTATAGATAATCCTTTCTCATTCGATGATCTCATCAAGCTTAGGATCATCAAGTCTGTTGCAATGCTACATGACCACAACCAGTTGACTTATTTGAGAGAATTGCCCATTTAATTTGATTTGTTCCAAGATCCGAAATGCTTAGTCCAAGTTAATAATAGTAGACTTAGAAGCCTTATAAATCTTCTTTGTTAGCCTATAAATTCATCGTTATAATAAATTGGGTCTTCACAATCTAGTTGCAAGTGATCTAAGTTTGCTTTTTTGCTTGCAGAATCTTAATCACAAAAACATCGTGAAATATCTTGGGTCGATCAAGACAAAGACTCATCTACACATTGTTCTAGAGTATTTCCTATTAACCTCCTCTTGAATGTGTAGTGTTTATCACATTTGAGTCTCTTGATCACAACCATGCTACCATTTACTTGATGGAGTTCTTGCAGATATGTGGAAAATGGTTCTCTTGCTAACATCATCAAACCTAATAAATTTGGACCTTTCCCTGAATCATTGGTAGCTGTCTATATTGCTCAGGTTTGCTTGAGATTTCTTAGAATCCGTCTCTTACTTGGTTATAGTGGTAATATGGCTTTTTGTGTTATGATTATGAAAAGGTCTTGGAGGGTTTGGTCTATCTACATGAGCAAGGTGTTATTCATCGTGATATCAAGGGTGCAAATATCTTGACCACTAAGGAGGTAATCTTTAGTTTTGACCTTACTTCTCCTTTTAATTGTACTCAAGCTTCCAATTTCACCAAGTGGTGTGTTTCTTGATACTTTCCCTTATGGTTATGTCACAAAAAACAACTGTTCTTTAGTTTTATGGACAATGCCACTTTAATATTTCATGTGTGCCTTTCCTCTGTAGGTGCATTATAGTTTGATAATAATTTACCTTTGAAATTTAATCTGGTATATTTTAAATTAGAATGCATATACTGTATCATGGATGATGTATCATATTATACACACTGAAGTTGTGTGGGCAGGCATTTGTAACTGCTCATCATTGACATGAGACCTAGAGACATCTGATCCTGGAACCAAAAACCCAATATTAATAAGATTCTTCTACCCTTATTCTCTGATCTACATGATGGGTATTTCTTGTTCACATCTGTTTTCTCTTTAATCCTATTTCACTTTGCTTCCTTTGAGGTTTCATCTTGCCAATTTAGAGATGTCGATGCACTCTCTTCTGTTTTCTAATTCTTCAATGACATGTTGGCACTGATTAACTGAAAACTATGAACTTTTATGCAAATCCATGTTTCTTTTTTCATAAAAAAAGCAGAGCTTACAAGAAAAGTGACAAACAAAAAAGAGCTAGTATCAACTCACAAATTTATATAACCAGATAAATGCTCTTATTGGCGCTTGCGGTTAATTGTATTTGTGATGTTTAGTTATAAGTGAAAGCTTGGATTGTCTGATCAACTAGCCAAATATCTGATTTTTTTTCAGTATCTTGAGAAAGTGGTCATTAGCATGTCTTTCTGTCTCTATATGGAATAATTTTTTTTACCATACCTCTTATTAGATCAGGCTTCTCTTTGTATTAGAATTATTCACTGTGATATTTTTTTCTTCTTCCATAAACTCCACATGTTTCTACCCATTTGCCGGTACTCCATGCCAAGCCATGCCTATTGTTTTGGATACAGGTATTTCTCGTACCATACTTGTCTTTCTGGAACACTTTTTAAAAACCAAACCAGCTTATTGTTAAACCAAAATTTCTTTTGGATTCAAATCCATGAGATAATTTGTAGTTGCTATATACTCACTTGGTGTACATAGATTTTTTAGTTACATTTCACTAGATTTTGATGTTGGTATATATATATATATATATATATATATATATATATTCCATGTGCTTACCGTTCTTATTGTACTATCAATAATTATCTTCAGGGTCTTGTTAAACTTGCGGACTTTGGTGTTGCAACAAAACTTACAGAAGCAGATGCAAATACACATTCAGTTGTTGGGACACCATATTGGATGGCTCCTGAGGTAACCAACCATCTAAAACTAGTCTTTTGTAATTTTATATATTCACTTTGTATCAGCATGGACCTTATATGTAACTTTTTTTCCTTGGTGTTAGAAATAATGTTCTTAACTGGATATCATATGATTGGCTATTATAGCATGAGTGCTCGCTCTCTGATAATCTTGTTTGGTGATGTGATCATGATAAGTAAACAATAACTAAGTTCAACTTAGGTAACTGGAGATTGATAGTAGACTATATATGTATAATCTAGTTAAAGGCTAAGTAGGAAGACAAAAATGAAAATAGAACATAATTCTAAGAAATTGTCAGACATAATATTCCGCAATTCAATGTCTTATTTGTCTCAAGTCTCAACTTCTTTGACTCAAAGGAGCAACTTGTTGACATCTGATAATATAAGTGGAAGTTTCAGTTGCCATTTGCTATCTGATTTGTGTATGCTTGCTTAACTATTAGTTTTTTTTGTTTTCCATATTACTTGTGACAATATTGATGTAAGGGAAATACTTGAAATCTGTTTGTCGTATGCCTACTTAAGTTGTTGCATAGCTCTTTTTTTTTCATTTTCCATATCTTGTTCAGGAGAATTGCTCTCTTTCAGGTTATTGAAATGTCTGGTGTTTGTGCTGCATCAGACATCTGGAGTGTTGGCTGCACAGTCATAGAGTTGTTAACATGTGTACCACCATATTACGATTTACAACCAATGCCTGCACTTTTCCGAATTGTTCAGGTACAGAAAGCTACATATAATTAATTTTAAAGGGGAATATTGCGTTTTCATTTGTGGCTTCATGAACTCCTATTTGCATTGGGTTTTTTGTCACTAGTAAGTTGGAAGAGAAAATGGAACAAGACATGTATTTTAGGTAAGAACCAAAATGAAAATGTTAAGTAAATTATGCATCAACAGAGATCAAGTTGATTCATGTTAAGACAATTCAATTAGGTCTTCTTGTGATTTGTAATTTTAAGCCACAATAATTGTAGAACATGTACTTGTATTTTGGGTTTAATCAATTGTTTATTTAGGTATTCATTTTCTTAATACAATTGTTTTTATATTCTTCTATATTGGGCAAGGCCTCCATGTTTTAACATTTAAGGGAAGGGTACAAGTTATTGATTGATTTAATATTGGGTTTCTCTCCCTCCTTGCATCAGTGTTTGACCTGAGATATGTGACTTGTGCTGCGTCTGGTGATATCAAAGCTGAAGTTGTGGTGTCCCAGAGGGGCACTTGTGTTTGTTGCGAGAATCACTGAGTGAGACATATAAACTCCTTATCCAAACATAAAAGGTTGCAGCTTCTTTACTTATCCCTTTTCTTTCTCTTGGCCATTGTCTCCTATCTCTCCTTTCATCTACAACACCACCGTGTTATTACTCATACCAACCCCTCACTTTTTATGTCGACCATTTCTTGAACTTACTTTAAGTTCTATCGTCCAACACCATGCCTCTCAGCTACGTCATGCACAGTGATTGCTTCTTCCTCACTGAATGTTGACTTTATCCTCATCCAAACATTAGGCCATGAGATTGTTGCTTTTCATGGTCTACACAGCCCCCTTCATGTTCCACTCATGTTCACATCTTCTACCATATTTTTATCCGCTCTCTTCCTGCTAGTATTATACATACAATTTTGTTGTTCTTTTTGTGCCATTAAGAATAGCTGAACCCCTGTCCATAGAAAATCAATTAAGCTCTATTGGACAAAAATTGCTTAGCTGCTTGAAGTCCACATTGCACTAATGTATTTGTTATTATATAACTAGGTTTTATAATTGCTTCTTAAGCTTTCCTCCTAGTTTGCCATTGGAAAATAGTTAGGACACATAATTTGATGTGATTTTCTTTTTTAGGATGACCATCCTCCCATACCTGAGGGTCTTTCACCTGATATTACTGATTTTCTTCGTCAATGTTTTAAAAAGGTAGATTACTTTACTACTACTGTTAATTATGTCAGACAATTATTTCAGCTGCATGGTTTCTCCTCTGTTTTGTAACAGTAGTTGAAAAGCTTTTCAGGATGCAATGCAGAGACCAGATGCTAAAACACTGCTATTGCACCCATGGATCCAAAACTCAAGGCGTGCTTTGCACTCCTCACTACGGCAAACAGGTGGATCATTAAAGTAAGAGTGTCATTTATTATGTTCATGGCCTATTCTTCCAACTTGTGATTTGACAATCTAGTGTATTCCTCTCTATGAAAATTTGGCTTTCATGTTTGCTCGAACACCAAAAAACTTCAAATTTGGCCGATTTTACTTTATTTAGTTGTGTTTGTATCCTTGTAATAGCTGATTGAATTTGAAACAATTCAATTTCATGGATAATACGGTCTTAGATTAAGTTCACTAATTACAACTTGTGCACAATGATATGAATTAATTCAGAAAGATAACACAATCAATTTGGTGTGACCGTTGAGCATTGTACGTTTTTTGATCTATTTCAGCTCAAATAGAATGGGCTCAATAGAAGCTAATCCAAAACTTGATCATTATTGGTGTTTCTTCTAGTTTCAATGCACCATTATTGCTTATCAAGGTATTCATATGTTTTTGGTTTTGGAATGAAATTCACAAAGGATGGACTAACTATTCTACCTCCAACTTCTTACACTGGTGCCTCCATTATTGTTATCAAATCCAAGTTTTAGAATTTCGATATTGGCCTTTATAGTCATTGATTTAAAATTTCATAGAAACAAATTTTAAAAAGCATAACAAACATCTAATATCATACATGTTGGAATCTCTACTAATACCTTAATCAGTACCTTGCTTGAATGAGAACATTGGTTTGTACAACATCCAAGTGAAATTAATACTGTGGTCCTTTATCATCCTGAGTAAATACTACTCCCTAGACCTTTTCTATTTCTATTGGTTAAATCCACGTCTGCCATTATATTTGCTTGACAACATGACTTTTAACTTGCATAAGTAGAACTGGAGCAAACACATGCACATGTTTTGAATATAAATAGGCCCATTGATGGCCATCTGATGTGCCAAAACCATAATAGTAGGAAGTTTGTGAGTGCAATGAACTTCAGTTCAATGTTTAAGATGAGCTCTCATGCGTTTGTTGATTTCTTATTGTAACATAATTAGTATCATATCCAAGCCTTTAATCAATTTAAATTGTATGTTTAATTGAGTAATTATTTGGAGTTGGGTATAAATTAGTTTTAAATGACTTAAATTGTTTTTTCATAGGCTTTGGGTTTGTTCACTCTATGTGGGTGAATATTGAGTTATATCTTCCAATATACGAGAATATAAGGTTTGGATGGGTAATGTGTAATTTTTGCTTGTGTCTATTGGATTTGATTTTAAACATGGGCAGAATGGTACATATTGCCTGTGCCAGTCTGAAGATGTTATAATTATTATGATTATATTAATTTATTCTTTTTTAGGCTTTACTGTGCATGCACTTGTATTCTATGATGTTGGTTGAAACATATATAAACAACAACAAGTAAGTCTTATTCCACTAGATGGGGTCAGTTATTTGGATCTTTTCTACACTATTGGACTCTATCCCCTACATATTATCATTTATATTTAAATAAATTTTATCTTATTTTATTATTATTTATATTTAAATATTTTTTATCTTATTTTATTATTGTTAACTCAGTCTTTTTTTATTTTTCTTTTCCTTGTTTGGTGTGCACATTTCTCAAAGTTTTACATTGTCTAACTAGAACATTTATTGGTCGTCTAAGTACATATCCGTACCATCTTAAATGTGCCTTCTGGAGTTTTTCTTCAATAAATGCAACTCTGACTTCCTCTCTAATATTTTCATTTCTTATTTTGTCCATTCTTGTGTCTTCGCACATCCACCTTCACATCCTCATTTCTGCAATTCTCATCTTTTGTTTATGTGCTCGAGTCATGGTCTAACATTTAACTTCATATAACAACAAGTTTAACCGTCTTTTTATAAAATTTTTCTTTAAGTTTTAGAGGTATTTTACGATCACAAAGAATACTTGATATTCTCTTCTATTTCAATCATCTCGCTTGTATTTTATGTAAGATATATCTCTTAATTTCTTCATTCTTTTGTAAAAATGATCTTAAATATTTAAAACTCTCAGTTACAGACAATTCATCATCTCCTATCTTAATAATTGTCTCATTACATCAAATATTACTAAACTTAAATTTCATATATTTTGTTTTTATTCTACTAAGTTTAAAATTTTTCACTTCTAGCATTTTCCATCAAGATTCAAATTTAGCATTTACTCCTTACGTGTTTCATCTACCAAAATAATATCATTTGTAAACAACATGCACCGCGGTACTATGTATTGGATGTGTCCAACGAGTTTGTCTATGATTAATGTAAAAAGATAGACTTAAAGCTGATCTTTTATGGGAAACGCTTCAGTTAATCCGTCTGAAATTTTCACTCTTGTCATTAGATTCTTATATATTTCCTTAATTAGTTCAATATACGTTATGCTAACACCTCTCTTTTTTAGAAATCTTCATATAATTTTTCTTGTGACTCTATCATAAGCTTTTTCTACATTGACGAATATCATATGTAAGTCTTGCTTCTGTTCCTGATACTTTTCAATTAGTTGTCTGAGAAGATGTATACCTTCTATCATCGACGTATAAATCCAAATTGATTTTTAATCATCGTGGTTTCCTTCCTTTGTCTTTTTTCTATTACTATTTTTCAAAGTTTCATGGTATGACTCATTAGTTCAATACCTTTATAGTTTGTACTATTTTGCACATTTCCTTTATTCTTATATAAGGGAACTAAAGTATTTACTCTCTATTGATCGGATATTTTTTTAGTTTTAATATCAGGTTGAATAACTTTGTAAATCATTCAATACTTTATTTTCTTAAGCATTTCCATACCTCTATCACCTTATTTTCCTAGGTACTTTCATGTGTATCGAAATATCATCTGGTCCAACTATTTGTTTATTTTACATCCCATTTAAAATTTGTTCTACTTTTGAAGTTTGAATTTTATGATAAAAATTTAAATTTTTATACTCATTTGACTTACTTAAATTACTTAAGTTAAGTTGGTCACCTAAACATTCATTAAAAAGTTGATGAAAATACCTCTTCCATCGCTATTTTATTTTCTCATCATTTACTAGTACCCTATTGAATTCATCTTTAATACATCTTATTTAAATAATGTCTCTTGTCTTCCCCTCTCTCGCTTTAATTATTTTGTAAATGTCTCTTTCCTCTTCTTTTGTATCCAATTTCTGATATATTCAAACATTTCATTCTTAACTTCATTTACTACTTTCTTAGTCTCTTTCTTGACTATTGTATATATTTTTAAAGTTTTTCTTGTTCTTACAAATATATAATATCTTATAGGCTATTTATTTTTCTTCATTTTCTCTTGTATTTTCTCATTCTATCACTAAGATTCTTTATTTAGTAGTGCACGTCCCTTTGACTCGTCGAGTATACTTTTGTCTATTATTTTCAACTTTGATACCATCTTATCCCATGTCGGATTCGAGTCAAAATGGCTAGCAATTGACACTCCAATGAACCAATTATGGCTCGACCTGTGCTGAGGTTTCGATCCAGAACCGGAACATTATTCAATTTATAGCTAAGAGTTAATTGAAATTATTAATCTACATTAAAATTTTAACTTAATTTTGCATCGTCCTCGCGTGCTCGTGGCTGTCGCCGCACGCCCGTGGGCTTGTGGCGGCCGCTGCAACGTGAAGTTCGCAATGGGCGCGTGTCACCTCCGCGATCCTATGGCAACCCATAGTGCCGGTGCTGACTGCGGTTTTGGTGCTGGGCGGCAGGTGGCGGACAGAATGGTAAATTTCGCCTGACCTGAAACCAAATTTTGAACCATGGAACCAATATAGTTTAACTAAATTATGATATTTGACATAAAGGTATCAAGTAGTCACTTCAAATCTCAAATATGCAAGTTTGGATACTTGATTCTTGGATGTGTCCTTCAATGCTAGATTGCTTTAGTTTAACCATTCTTTGTATATTGTCTTGTACAAAATTCAGGAACACTGAGGATGATCCTACACCAGCTGGCATCTCAAATCGAGATAATGGGATCAAAAGCCCATCAGCAGAAAAGAGAAAGAGTAGCACATCTGATCCTGAACAAGTATCTGTTTGTTTTCTGAAACAATTATTCATTTTTTCTCGATATTGCCAATTGTTAAACTACAGCTTGATTCTAAGTTATCATGATGGTTTAGTTGATTTCTAATTTTTTCATAAATAATGTGTTTTTTTTCATGTTTCAGGAAGAATCTAAAAAAGGGCATTTGGCCACTGATTCGTCCTGTATTAAAAGTGCTGATGAGGACCAAAAGTCCATTCCTTTTCAGCATACCTTATCCAATGGTATAGAAACTAAACAAGATGATGGGCTTTATGCTAATGATCCTACCTTAGCTATCCATGACAAGCTATCTTTGAAATTTTCTACTGGAGAAGTTCTAATCGGTCAGGTAGACCTAGAAGCCCAAAGGGGAACAAGTTTTAATGAAACTAATAGGTTCTCGTTCGGAACTAGATCTGAGAAAAACATTATTCAGGTGAGATGCTGTTTTATTTTATGTTCTATTCTTCATTGTATCTCCATTAACTTTTTTAATCATTTGATGAGGTTTGGTTAATTTTGATCATAGATTTTGAAGACATTTGTTGAGTTCCATTCATGTAATTTTGTTTGATGGCAGCCTCTATGAACTTTGTCTTTTTTGTCGAATTTGTATATCTCATCAAGTTGAAGATCAGGTCACAAATATTTAGTTGTAGATAGATCATAATTCTATATTTGTTATCAATTGTATCTTTCCTTGTGGGCTCTTTATTTTCCATCAGAATATATGTGCTGCCTCTCTATTAGATACTGATTGTTCATAAAATTGGTTAACTGTTGTATGGGAATGATTATGTATTTGTATTCATTGTCGTTTATTTTTTTTGAAGGTCGCACAACACTCCAATGTCAATGGAGGAGGTGGACTCAGCAGGTTTAGTGACACTCCAAAAGATGCCTGCTTGGATGATTTATTCCAGCCACTAGATAAGCAGAGAGATCAAGGTACTGAAGCTTCATCATCTTCTTCTGGTCAGCAAAATGACTTGGCAAAAGAGCTTAAAGCTAGGATGGCTCAGAAGCAATTAGGAACAGAGCAGAGCAATGGCGGGAAGCTTTTAGAAATTGTCATGAATTTGCGAGATGACATGATTGATATTGATGGTTCAGTAAGTTTTTTACATCAAGTATATTTCATAGTTATCAAATTGTGTTTGTGTCAACTTTTGGGATTGACTACATACACCTTATCTACCTGTGCAAAACTGTCAGTAGTATTATTCAAATAATTCAAATTATATTTTATTGGCTAAAGTTCCTTTGATCTCCCTCTATTCCTTTTACCCCTCTCCCCCTCTCTCATATGTAAATATAAATATATATTGATGGGGCTACACAGCCAATGGACGATGCTCATCTCTATTTACATAAGAAATTAGGTTTTATCTTGCTAATAGTGGTTATATTATATATTTCTTCAGGTCTTTGATGAATACCTTCCACCAGATAATCTTTTCCCCCTTCAGGTGCACATTTTTTCCGGAATTTTTACTAAAACAGATAAGTTGTTATTTTTTGACACTTTAATTGATTCTATATGGTTATTTAAATTTCTCCATTTATCTCCCTACCTTTTAATGTGATTTTTTTGGAATAAATTTGATGAATTGCAAATCCATGTTTGCATAAAGGATGCTCCTTATACCACTGGAATTAGGTAGCATGTTTTGTTGTCTATATTTGTTGGTACATCACATAATTTGAATATTTTGGTACGTTTGTAAGGATGACTTAGTGCATATCTTTCTACAAAGCTAAGCTCGCAGGGAAGAACTATTTTTTATGGATTCTAGGCTGACCTGAAAGTTATATAGTGATTGAGTTGATTAGTCTTTCAGTCAGTAGGGTGCTTTAATTTGTCGCTTTCTAATTTTTCATACTCTGCTGTCTTTATGATTGCAGTCATGTAATGCACACTCTTGCAGTCTTCTTGTGGTTTTTTAAAGTAACTTCTTGATCTTTCTAGTGTCGTTGGTTGCTTATTATCAGCTCCTTTGCATGCTTGGGCCATACATTTTCACAATTAGAAACCATGATCTGCCTTCCTCTATTTGCAGTACAATGGGTCCATAGAAGTTCTTGGATTTTATGATGTGATTCGCTTAGTAAATTTCTCATTGCATTATGGCCATACTAATCTGGGCTTAGATTGGTACCTGTATTAGATAAAAATTGGAACCAAGCCATGTAACTTTTCTATTAATTTTATTTCCCGCTGAATTTTAAATTCTATTATAGGAAAATTAATTATCTAAGATTTGGAACATCAAATTTAGAAACACTCACTAGTAAAACAAAGGAGGTAGTAGATACGATAATTAAGAGAAAAATTAATATTTTATGTGTACAGGAGATAAAATGTGTAGAAGAGAAGACAAAGATGATAGATAATTCATATTTTAAGCTATGATACACAGGAAAAAGTAAAATAAGAAATGAAGTAATCATTTTAGATAGTTCGCTAAAGGATGAAGTAGTAAGAGTAGTTAGAAAAGATGATAGAATTATAGCTTTCAAGATAGCAATGACGAAAAAAAATTATTAATGTAATTAATATATATGCACCTAAGTGGGATTAGATGACGATAAACAATCTAAGTTTTGGGACAACCTAGATAAGGTATTGCAAAATATTTCGTCAATCGAAATGATTTTAATAGGAGGTTTAAATGGATATGTATTGAGTGAAAAATAAGGAATATGATAAGATACATGGGGGTGATGGGGTTGGAATAAGAAATGTAGAAGTGAAAACTATATTGGATTTTGCTATAGTATATGTTCTTATATTAGCTAATACGTTTTTCAAGAAAAGAGAAGAATATTTGGTCACGTTCAAAAGTGGAAATAATAAGTCGCAAATTGACTTTCTTATAGTTAGAAAGAAAGAAAAATTTGTAAAGATTTGTAAGGTTATCCCGGGAGAAAACTTAACTATTCAACATAAATTAGTAGTATTGGATATGCACCTTAAGCATAATATTAATAGAAGAAAAATGTGCACTATTTTTAAAATTAAATAATGGAAGTTAAAGGATGAGAAATAAAACATATTTAAGAGGGTAGGAGTACAAACTTTAAGAGAAATATATGACGACTCGAATACGACATGAGATAAGATGACATTAAAATTAAAAATAGTAATCAAGAGTGTATTCAGTGAGTCAAAAGGATGTGCACCACTAAATAAAGAATCTTAGTGGTGGAATAAGAAAGTATAGGAGAAAGTGAAGGAAAACGAATCTATAAGGTATTACACACTTGTAAGAATTAGAAAAACTTAAAACTTTAAAAAGTATGCAATAACCAAGAAAGAAATTACAAAAGTAGTGAATGAAGCTAAAAATAAGATTTTTGAATGCTTATATCGAAAATTAGATATAAAAGAAGAGAGAATAACTAAAGCAAGAGAGGAAGACAAGAGTTCTTATCCAAATAAAATGTATTAAAGATGAATGTAATAAGATACTATTAAATGATGAGGAAATAAAAGAGAAGATGTATTTTATCAACTTTTTAATGAAGGTTTAGGTGAACAATTTAACTTAGATAATTTAAGTAAGTCAATCAGTATAGAAATGTAAAATTTTATCGAATTTAAATTTCAGAAGTAGAACAAGTTTTAAATGAGATGCGAAATGGGAAAGCAGTTGGATGATCTATCGATAGAGGTATGGAAGTGCCTAAAGAAATAAGGTATTGAATGATTTATAAAGTTATTCAACATGATATTGAAAATAGAAAAAAATATCTGATCATTGAAGAATAAGTACTCTAGTTCCTTTATATAAGAAAAAGGAGACGTACAAAATTATGTAAACTATAGAGGTATTAAATTAATGAGTCATAATTTGAAATTTTGAAAAAAAATAATAGAAAAAGACTAAGGAAGGAGACCACGGTGATTGAAAATCAATTTGGATTTATGTTTGGAAAGTTGACAATATAAGCTATATATCTTCTCATACAACTAATTGAAAAATATCAGGATTAGAAGTAAGACTTATATATGGTATTCATCGACCTAGAAAAGACTTATGATAAAGTCCCAAGGGAAATTATATAGAGAATTCTAAAAAAGAGAGGTGTTAATATAGTATATATTGAACTTATTATGGATGTATGAGGATGTAAAGACAAAAGTGAAGACTCTAAATGGATTAATCGAAATATTTCTCATAAATATAGGGTTATATCAAGGATCAACTCGTCCCTATCTTTTTACATTAATCAGGGACGAACTCATTGACATATCCAATATAAGGTATTGTGGTGTCTGTTGTTTGCAGATGATATTGTTTGGTAGGTGAGACACGTGAAATAGTAAATACTAAATTCGAATCTTGGCGAGAAACACTAGAGATAAGGATGTTAAAGTGGATGTGTGGGCATACAAGAATGAACAATATAAGAAATAAAAATATTAGAGAGAAAGTCGGAGTTATACCTATTAAAGGAAAATTCTGGGAGACACGTTTAAAATAGTAGGTACATGTACTTAGATGATCAATACATGTTCCAGTTATACGATGTGAAACTTTGATAAATGTGCACATCAAACGAGGAAGATAAAAAATGACTTCGTTAGTAATAATAAAATAAGATAAAATTTATTTAAATATAAATGATGATATAGTATGAGATAGAATGACATAGAAAGATTCATATAATAGACCCTACCCAGTGGGATAAAGCTTAGTTGTTGTATTTGTCTTTGTTTCTATCAGAAATTTTTAATAATATGCATTTGTTATAATTGATGTTTTTTTTCTCTCTATGTAGTCAGTTGAATTTAGCAAAATAGTCAGCTTGCTAAAGCCTGAAGCATCAGAAGATGTACTTCTGACATCATGCCAGAAGCTTCTGGCATTTTTCAATCAACGCCTTGAGCAGAAACACGGTTACATGTCACAGCATGGTTTTCTTCCACTCATGGAACTTCTTGACATCCCAAAAAACAGGGTAGTTGCTTACTGATTTTCTTGGGATTTTGTGCTTCACTGACTCTTGAATAATATGATGTAGAAGCTTAAAGCTTCATGAAAGTAATAATAATCATATCCTAACGAGTATTGATCTTTTGAATCTTGCTCAGATTATATACTCAGTACTCCAAATTATCAATCGCATAATCAGTGACAATATCAGTTTTCAAGAAAATGCTTGTCTTGTTGGCCTTGTAAGATCACACCTCTTAAAGTCTTCTATAACTTTTTATAGTATTTTTCTAGTAGTTTGAAATTGATTTACTGGGGATACAGATTCCAGTTGTAATGAACTTTGCAGTCCCTGATCGGCCAAGGGAAGTTCGAATTCAAGCAGCTTTTTTTCTCCAACAGCTTTGTCAGTCCAGGTTGAGGCTTATACTTATTTCTTGTGCTGAACTTTATAGTTGTCCAATCTTTGAACTAATGGTATACTTTCATCTAGTACTTGGACATTGCAAATGTTCATTGCATGCCAAGGAATACCAGTTCTGGTGGGCTTTCTTGAGGCTGACTATGGAAAGTACAGGTTGGTTGGTTATCCTGTCAGCCAATGCATTTCTTAAGTATCTTTTCCCTATGTGCTTAGCTTGATTCCATTATCAGGGAAATGGTTCATCTTGCCATAGATGGCATGTGGCAAGTTTTTAAGCTTCAGCACTCAACCCTGAAGAATGACTTTTGTCGAATTGCTGCGAAGAATGGCATACTTATTAGACTTGTCAACACTCTATATAGCTTGAATGAGGCAACTCGTCTGGCTTCGATAGCCGGAGGGGGTTTATCCATTTCACAAAATGGGCTGGCTCCAAAACCAAGATCTGGTCCTTTAGATCCTCACAGTCGGCCTACTATTATGCAGGGTGAATCACCAATTTCAGACATAGGCCATACTCATACTTCTAAACTTGACCATCCTTTTTCATCTGGATCATTAGAACAAACACAGAATCAAGCTTCTCATTCTCAACGAACAGATGGAACCCAGTTGGACAAACAATATTTTGGGGATGGAGATAAGATCTACCCCAACCATGCTATACTGGAAGCTTCAAAGGAGAATGAACACTATATATGGGATCAAGAGCCTTTTCGTGGGGATGCTAACTTTCCGAGGCATCATGGCACAAACTCTGCTGGTAGGAGTTCTATTGACAAGGCACAAAAGCATATGGAATTTGCATCAAATGGTCATTCAGGTGGTGCAATTCAATTGACATCTCAGAATGAACAAATTCGGCCACTCTTAAGCTTTCTGGAAAAGGGACCACCATCTCAGCATGTTTCAGGACAACTTGATTATGTTCGGCATATTTCTGGACTAGAAAGACATGAAAGCATACTGCCACTATTGCATGCTTCAAATGAGAATAGGACAAATGGTGAACTTGATTCGCTGATGGCAGAATTTGCAGGTTAACATGTTATCTTGTGCATATGATCAATAATCAATCTATAGTTTAAAAGTACGGCTAATTGCTTGTCTGGCTAGATTTAGTTAAAACTAATTGCTTAATCTTTTCTTTATGGATTCTGAAGAGTTAAAGATATATAAATTTACACTTATGCATCATTCTTAGATGAAATCTAAAAATGCAAATTTTGCTTTATCAATAGTGACCAAGAAGGCAATTTTGTATGCCTGTTGAACTTCTAGCTTATATTTTGTAGCATCTGTCTAGAAGGAAGAGTTTCATGGTCATGCTCATAAAGCTTGTGTATTATGTAATCCAAGATATTAAAAAATATGGGCTTATTGTGTCTTTTGACTGAAGATGGGTGTTCTTTCTTATTGGTTATAGATGTCTCCTTGTAACATTGCCCCTCATGATTCTGCTATATTTTGAAATTCAAGCAGTTTAATATTCAGAGTTTAGGTGTAAGTGATATATGCATTACTTTACATCTATTTTATTTTGTTGTGGCAGCTTGCTGCAGATATCTTGGATGCAGTTATTTGGATAATAATTACTAGTAGCTAAATCTTTAAACTTTCTTTATTCTATTTGAAAAGTTTATTACAAACTTCATGACAATGTAATAATCCAAGCCGTTCTGTAAAATGTGAATTTCAAAAGGTCTTACAGCATGTTCATCTCAATCACTTTATTTGCAACACCTGTTAGCTTGTATGGCGTGGGCATGTTTGTATCACCAAATTTAAGATTGATAGCTAGGAATTAGGACATCTCTAAAGTATATTGTACTATTTTTAATATCTGGATTTTTGCCAGCTGTGTGGGTTGTTTTCTTGGTGAGTGATGTTTTCCTGAATAGGTCTAGTTTGTTTAGAACTTTGTGGAAATAAGAAGGTGCTTCTTATATGGATAATTGTCAACATGGATACTTGGACTTTTCATTTGTCCTCTCCCATTTGGACATTGACATTGATTCTAAATTCAAATCTTAAAATTACAAAAGAGAGTTCTTATATCGAAGGCTTTACACTTTCAATATTTTTGTCCTCCATATGTTCTTTTTCCAGTTCTTTGTACCTGCCTGCATTCCATTTGCTCACTTTATTTTGGGGGTGAGTGTGATGCAGAGATGTCGAGACATGGGCGAGAAAATAGCAGCACGGATTCTAATGTAAAACTTTCAAGCAAAGCAAGCAAGAAGGTTTTGCCTACAATGGGGTTAAATTTAAATGATGGAGCTTCCACATCAGGATTAGCATCACAAAACACTACTGGCATTTTATCTGGATCCGGCGTACTAAATGCAAGACCTGGTAGCACTACGTCATCTGGATTGCTGTCACAGATGGTATCTTCATCAAATGCTGATGTGGCAAGGGAATATCTTGAGAAAGTTGCAGATCTTCTGTTAGTATTTGCACAAGCTGGCACTCTAGTGAAATCTTACATGTGTAGCCAAAGTTTGCTTGCTCGGGTTTTTCAGATGTTCAATAAGATGGAGCTGCCTATTCTCTTGAAGGTGTGTTGGAACTTCTTCGACAGTCTATAGCGCCTTATCTCATCTAGGTAACTAGTGCTATCTTCTGAAATTTTTCTCTATTGCAAAGTGTAGATCCTCAAGTGCATCAACCATTTGTCCATGGATCCAAATTGCTTAGAAAGCCTTCAGCGTGCGGATGCAATCAAGTATTTGATTCCAAATCTTGAGCTTTCTGAAGGATCTCTTGTCTCACAGATACACAATGAAGTGTGTAATCTTCTGATTTTTTTTCTTTGTTTTTTTGTTCTCTTTGGTACAAGATTCATTACTCGCTGTCCCTAAATTAATTTGCTCATCTTTGGAAGGTCCTCAATGCATTATTCAACCTTTGCAAGATCAACAAGAGGAGGCAGGAACAGGCGGCAGAAAATGGAATTATTCCACACTTGATGAATTTTATCACTTCAGATTCACCACTCAAACAATATGCATTGCCTCTGCTATGTGATATGGCTCATGCTTCAAGAAACTCAAGGGAGCAGTTGCGAGCTCATGGAGGATTGGATGTGTGCTTGAACCTGTTGGAGGATGAAGCTTGGGCCGGCATTGCTTTAGATTCAACTGCAGTCTGCTTGGCGCATGATAATGAACAAAGGAAAGTAGAACAAGCACTCCTGAAGAAGGAATCAATTCAGAAATTGGTGAAGTACTTCCACAATTGTCCAGAGCAATACATCGTGCACATTTTGGAGCCTTTCCTGAAGATAATTATGTAAGAGAATGGAATCTTTTCCCCTAGTCTTTTCTGTTTGAATTGTCTCATGATGTCCTGGTTTCACACTGAATAAGCAAATAAATATGCAGGAAATCACCCCGGATAAATACAGCTATGGCTACCAATGGTTTGACGACATTGCTAGTTGCAAGGCTTGAACATCAAGATGCTATCGCTCGCCTTAATCTTCTAAAATTAATTAAGGTAATTTTTCTTAGCTTTTTTATTAGGTTAATATTTCGATCCAAATTATCTTTCAATCAGTTCTGCTAAAATCAAGGAAAACCATCAGATGATGGCTTAAGACTAATAACTGAAACATGTGAATATGTTTTTGCCTCTTATTCAATTTTTTTTTAGGCCGTTTATGAGCACCATCCTAGACCGAAGCAATTAATCGTGGAGAATGATTTGCCTCAGAAGCTTCAAAATCTGATCGAAGAACGCCGAGATGGTCAGACATCTGGAGGCCAAGTCCTAGTCAAGCAAATGGCGACTGCTTTACTAAAAGCTCTTCATATCAACACTGTTTTGTAAATATTGGATCCGCATTTACAGTCAACTTCCTAGAATTGTGTCATAATTTTGAAGCTCTTCCTCTCCTTTCCCTTAGGCACAACAGGCTTAAGAGGTTCCTCCTATTTATTTTGTTGTTTTTTGTTCTTTCAGTAATGCTGATATATTATTTTCCCTGTTACAATCCCTGAACGAAGTAACTTATATTTCTGTTTGTTGATGTATATATAAATAACTATTTTTTTATTGGAGTTTCTTGTCTCAATTCATCTAATTCGCCTCCTTTCAGTATTTTCCTGCATAGGAACGGGCTCTTGCAGTTAGCGTATTGCTTAGATTTCATGTAAGACAAATAAAACAAACTGTAATGATAAACACCTAGCCTGTAGTTTCATTTCGTGTTAGGGTTTTAGCTACAGTTACTGCAAGATGTGCTGATGCCATTCTGATGCAGTGGTTGCCGGCAATCCATCAGTTGGAGGGATCAAGAAAGGAAGCAGTGTGGAAGAGAGAATGTGAGCCGAGGCTTTGTGGATCCTAGAGCGTCGACTGCTGGGTTGCCAGGTAACTGCTTGGTGTAGGTGACTTGTGTGGAGGTTTGCTCTTGCTCACTGAAGCCTCGATCTCGATTTTACATATTGACAGCTAAAATGACAAATTTTATTTGGGCTGAATGATGCATTTGGAATTTGCCTCTTCACTGGACATTAGTGTCAACACTTCCTCTAATGATATGCATGGATCAATACGTGTCAGGGTGTTGAAAATATTCCACAAAGCCCCTTTAATGATTAACTTAGTCTTCAAAAATACAACGAAGAGGGAGAAAGAGCTGAAGAGAATGCGAGTGGATCTTTTATCATTAGTGATTTTATCTGTTTTATATGATTAATCCTATGGGTCAGTCAGGTGGTTGTTTCCTATAGTGCATACTCTTCAGAGGGTGTGCCCAGTGAACCTGAGCCTGAGCCTGAGCCTGCCTAGATCATACTGTGGTGCGATGTACCTTATTATAATTCGTCGCTCAATTATGACTCGTCTATTCTGGATGTCCCTTGTAGGGGTCAGGGCTAGTTGTGTCTTGCCATCACCAGAACTATCTATCCTTTGGGATGGTGGGGCGTATGACATTTTGTAAGTCTACACCCATTACGAGAGGCTCGAGAAACTTGAGATGTTTGGAGGGATGAGTTGTGTACGAAATCTAAGATGAAAATAGAGGTGCTTGGGTTACTAAGCATTCTTATCAAGATGGATACTCGGATTGTCAAGCACTTTGAAGACTAAAATGGGTGTTCGGAGTGACATTGAAATGGATGTTTGAGTAAGCTAAAAATTTTAGGGGGCATTTGGTTGAAGGTTATCGTTGATAACTTTGATTATTGGTCCAAAGTTATCAATAACGTTGTTTGATTTAAGTTATGATTGATTTTCAAGTAATACAACATCGTCATATCAACAAATGAGTTATAACTCAGGAATGTGATTACTTGAAGATTTTTTACGATTTCGGAGGTTAACAAATTTTTTTCATGAGTACTCTTTGATTTTAAAATTGATTTAATTGAAATGTACTATAAAATTTAATTAAAATTGTTAATTAATTTAATAAATTTTAATTTAAAAGAGATCATTTATTTTAAATTTTATAAAATAAAATTAATGAATTATATTTATTATTTTAATAAATTATTTTATTAATATATATAAATTTTTTTAATTTAAAAAATAAAATTAATGAATTATATTTATTAATTTAATAAATTATTTTATTAAAATAATTATTTTAATGTAATTTATTAAAATATATACAAATTTATTTATTAATTTATTGAATTATTTTATTAAAATAATTATTTTAATGAATTATTTTATTAAAATAAAATTAATAAATTATTTTATTAAAATATATATATATATATATTACATTTAAAAAAATAAAATTAATGAATTATATTTATTAATTTAATGCATTATTTTATTAAAATAATTATTTTAATGAGTTATTTTATTAAAATAAAATTAATGAATTATATTTATTAATTTAATAAATTATTTTATTAAAAATATATAAATTTATTTTAAATTTTAAAAAATAAAATTAACAAATAATATTTATTAATTTAATGAATTATTTTATTAAAATAATTATTTTAATAAATTATTTTATTAAAATATATAAATTTATTTTAAATTTAAAAAAATATAAATAAATTATATTTAATTTTTTATATATTATCAATTTATAATCATCATTAATATTATTAATATTAATATTATTAATATTAATATTATTAATATTAATATTATTAATTTAATTTATTTTAAAAATAAATTAAATCAATGGTAATTTAGTAATGTTTTACAAAAAAGCTGCTTGTCACAATAAACTCTCGTCATAAATTTGTGACGGGAATCTACACCGTTGAATTTTAAAGTTAAGATTAAATTTAGATCGTAGATTGAATAGGGTGATTGTGATGATCTAGATTTAATCTTCTATTTTAAAATCGAATGGTCTAGATTCCCGTCACAAATTTGTGACGGGAATCTGTTGCGACAAGTATCCCAACTGTTTAATAGTTATATAATAGATTAATTGATAATCATATAATCAAGATTTTATATTTATACAAATGAAATTAAGCCAAATCATAATGGACTGGATTTGCTGAGACGGAAAGTTTGCTATGGGTATCACCCATGGAAATGGGTTGAAAAACTCTAGCATTGCTATAAACATTAGCTGGAACTAGCCGGCATCTTCTTTTTCATTCTTGAAGATTAAGCTCCACAATATTTTCTGAGCCTTTCAATTTCTTGTTTTTTAAAAATATTTTGGTCCCATTTTTTTTTTTTGGATTTTCAAAATAGACGATATGTCTCAATTAAATGACACTTTCCCAACCTTACTAAATTCCAACTGACAAAAAAAAATCGCAAAATGAGTTTTAACTTTTTTTTATAATAGGTTGGATTTAGTTTTCTAATTTTTTTATTTACTAAATTAATTTTAATATATTTTTTTAAAATTTTGTCTGACTTATAACTTTGACAGTGAGAAACAAAATAAAACTATGGACCCATAACGAAGTTAATGCAGAAATTTATGCCGTAAAATTTTCAATTTGGATTTGTATATTTGCCAATATTTTTTAGGATTAATTACTAAAATACCATATTCTTTCTATTTTTTTTTTCAAAAAAAATTATTATATATTTAAAAAAGTAACCATAACTTTAAAAAATTCTTATCGTATATTTTAAAAAATAATTAATCTAATTTGTTGATGTCTCACGTCACCCGCCTTCCTCGCGGACTTGGCGTGCCAAGTCGTTTGTGAATTCAATAAAACGATCAACGCGGTCCAACAGAACCCTCGCCGTCTCCTCGCTTCTCTCTTCCCAGAATTGCGGCTTTGGCTCGGCCTCTCCGCGTAGCTCGCAAGTTTTTCCTTTTGCCATCTGTTCCTCGCGCTGAGATTCCCAACCCTAACCTCCTCAATCTCCTATTTCCCCCTTCAATCATAGTCGCCTCCGGTCGCTCGCCCGCGAAGGATACACGTCGATGTTTGTATTGGAAATCCGACTCCGGTCGCCGTTGCCGCTCCTAATTTCTTCCTTTCCCGGTGGATTTTCAATTGCGGGATTGTATTCTTAGGGGAGGTGCGGGATCACGAATTTGAAAGTCTTTTTAACGATCAAAAGAATGTCGAGGTCAGTTCTACTTCGTATTAGTTGTTTAGAAGAAAAATTGCAAGTCTAGGATTTGGACTCCGTGATTTTATGTTTTCTTTGAAGAAGACGCCCTTGTGGAAGAATAATTTATGCTTCCTTGCTCCGTCATCGTTGCGACTTTTCTATTGTTGTGTATTCACTTTTTTGTTAGAGCTGCAAACAAATTTCTCGTTGATGTGATTTACCTAAAAATATATTTTTTTCCCCATGAAAAAAGATAATTGTGATGGCATTAGCCACCTCTGCTCCATATAAAACAGGGGCTTTGAACATTTAGTTAAAGTACTCTAGGTTACATTCACCTTGGGCTTTAACTTTTATGTCTTTCCTAAAATAAAGAGAAAGACAATGTAGAGTAAGTATGGATTTCTGCCTTCAAAGCCTGTTATGCTAACTATTGCAATTAGTGGATGGGTGATTGCTAATAGATATTTCGTTGCTTCTTCAGATAGTTTTTAGTTGCGTGTTTCTCTATTTTATTTGACCCTTCATAGCATGGTTTTTGCTCCATATTCATGACTGCCTTTTCTCTGTAGTTATTACAAACTGCATAGCACCAAGATATTTATCCCACCATGACCGATACCATTCTGCCGTACAAACTCGCCTGTGTTTATTAACTTTCTTTCACTGTATATTTGCATTTCATTAGTTAGCACTTGAGTTGGTAAATACATATGTGAAATTAGCACACAATGCCAAGTAGTCCGTACTCTCAATGATCTAGACAAAAGTTATGGTTAGGCAATACTAATGTGCCTAACAAAAAGGTTTGTAGGGGTTCTATAATATGGATGATGCATATTCCTTCTCCTATATTGACAATTTGATGCAAGAATGAGATTCTAGCAATGAACTCTGATGGTAATCAAATAATATTTTGTTTGATATCTACATTGTTGTCTGTCAACATGCTCTTCTATTTTGGACATTCTTATTCTTGGCTCTGGAATTAAGTTCCTCTCTCCGATCGAATTATAATCAGTATTCAAGTATTCTAGGCATTCTTATTCTTAGCTGTGGGATCGAGTTTTTCTCTCCAGTCGGATTACTATCGATACTTAGGCATTATGAGCATTATTCTTATTATCTTCATGGTTGTGGGATAGAGGTACTCTTCCCGATCGGATTATAATCGTATTCTGGGCATTCTTATGCTTATTACCTTCATGGTCATAGGAATGAGCTCATCTCTCTAGTCGGACAATTATAATTGGTGTTTAGGTATTCCGGACATTCTTATTCTTGGGCGTGGGATTGAGCTTCTCTTCCTGATCGGATTATAATCGATATTCAAATATTCTAGACATTCTTATGCTTATTATATTTATGGTCGTGGGATCGAGCTCCTCTCCCTGGTCTGATGATTATTAGCATTCACATATTCTGGGCAAGTTTAAAATATCAAACCGTGCTGAGATTTCAATCCCGATCGGAATGATATAGTTTTGGTATCGTATCGTGTCGTACCGGTATAGTTTCGATATTTTTAAAATATAAAATATATTAACTAAAAATAAAACAATTAATCTAAATATTTAAAATAAAATATTTTTTTAAAAAATAATAGGATAATTTTAAGAGGATTTAATTAAGCCTATTTAAATTACTCCAATTATAGGTAGAAGTTGATTGTTAAAACCTAAGTTAAAAAAAAATCCACGCGATCGCGACTGGTGCACGCGCGGGTTGCGCGATTCGAACGACCGAGGCCCGCGCGGCCCGAGCGATGCCTCTGGAGATGTTGTCAAACCTCCATCCTGGCTGGAATGCTGTACTGGTGCCAGCCCGTTGGTCGAGTGATTTTCTCTCCGATCATATTATAGTCGGTTCTTAGGCATTCAGAACATTCTTCTTATTATCTTCATGGTCGTAGGATCAAACTCCTCTCTCGGTTGGATTATAATTTTAGGTATTTTTGGTATTCTTATGCTTACTATCTTCATGGTTGTGGAATTGAGCTCCTTGCCCCGATCGGATTATAATCGGTATTCAAGTATTTCGGGCATTCTTATGCTTGGCCGATTGGATTATAATTGTTATTCGGAATTCTTATGCTTATTATTTTCATGGCCGTGGGATCAAGCTCCTCTCTCCGATCAGATTATAATCTGTAGTCAAGTATTCTAGGCATTCTTATATTTATTATCTTCATGGCAATGTGATAGAGCTCCTCTCCTTGGTAGGATTATAATCAGTATTTAGTATTTTGTGCATTATTATTCTTTGATTGAGTATTTGCTCGTTATATTTCTCTTTAGTTCTACCTTTTGTTTGGTTTTCATTGCCTTGTTGTTACTAGTGTTTATTTTTCACTTTTGGCACTATGTCTAGTTGAATGCCATTGAACCTAACTTCTTATGCCAATTATTAATTTCTTATTTGATTAATTTTCTCAATTAATTTTCTAAGATGATGCATGCATAGTCAGTGACATAGAGAGTTAACATGAGGCACAAATATCATTTCTATCATCTGTTGAACTGTTGGTGAAATGTTTGCTTCTTATCGCACCTTTTTTAAAACCTTTTTAAAAACCTTTGTTCTCTTTTCCTTACGACAATGATGACATCGAATATCAATACATCTGGATGTATGATGGATCTGAAAGAACGTGCTTTGACAATTGTACTTGAGCATTTAAAGCCATCTAGAGTGATTAAAGGTATTTTTTCGGACTTATATCTCTTAAAAACCCAATCTCAACTCTATTTGATTTCTATCCTACTTTGTTGCCTTCAGAATTTTCTCTACAGGAGTGATTGTTGGTGGATGGAAAGCTAGTATTAAATGTTGGCAATGAGTCTAGACTTGGCAGTAAGATGACATCAATGTTGTGATCTTCTCCCTAGTTGTCAGACAATGCTTACTTTTGATATTATTGTTTTGCTAGAGAAATGTTTCGACAAGGGCTTTCAAACCCGACCCCATCGATTTGGCTGATTGCAAGTACAATATCCTATTTTTCTTTTCATCAGTCTCTAATTTACTTATTTTCATTTTCATTTTTTTTTTATTTTTTGATATTGTTCTTAGAACATTTGTCTATCAAGTGATTTGTCATTTAAGTAACTTCAATGCTTCATTGTTCATAAGATGGAAAACTTATTGGGCAGAAAATAGATGAAACTACTGTAAATAGTGCCTTGAAGAAGTCACTTGAGAACTATACCAAGTGGTGCAAGTATTTTGCCCTTCAGCCAATATGGAAGGACTATACACTTTTTTGTGTGACTATCTTCTTGCTATTATTTTATATATTTTCCTTTACTAGGTTTGTTTGACTGATTTTTTGTTGAATTTTCTACGGCATGGATAACCTTAGCAGGGAAAAGAAGTTATTGTATGTTAGTTTATTTCTTGATATGAGGAGAAGCTGCCAACATTAGGTTCCTTCCAGAATGTTTATGTTAAATATTTCATTGTGTAAGTTGATGCAATCAATTACAAGTTATTCTTGTAAGAAATACAGCGTCACTAGTAACAAAATCATTGTGTTTTCATGCTCAACCTGTCTCTAGCAACTTAATTTAAGTTTGTCTATAATTCTTCTATGTTCATGTTGGATGCATTAGTTTTTCATCTGATTCATCTTGGAATCAATATTAACTCTTTGTACAAGTAGAAGTTGGAGCCCTGAGTCTCCTTGCACCATTGGTTGATTGCATGGATCTTTTCACTATTAAGTAAACTAAGGGTCATATATTTCGCTTCCATGAAAGTTGTCTCTTTATTTATTCTAGACTAAAATAAATGAATAATCACATAGTCAAATTAATTGACATTTTTCCTCTTATCTCTATTTTAGTCTACATGTCTACTTTCACATATTTTTGTCAAATTGGATATGACCCTGTTCATTAAGGCTACTTATGCTTAATGGGTGTTTTATTTAAAGATTAATATATAATGTCATTAAGTTGTTTATCTACTAACCCTTTCTTCTTTCACTCATCTCCATTACACCATTAACACTGGTTGGCTCCCCTCTATGCAACATTGTTGTTGTCTTGTCGAAATCCTCCATGCTCACCCACTTCGAACCAACCTCCTCCCATAACACTTGCATTCTTGTATGCTAGTAAAGGACTGTGCTCACAAGCTCTCACTGTTTGGCAGATCTTGGTCAAAAATTATTATACTGGATTGTTGAAAGATCATGCTAGTCTAACGAAGAATGAATCCTTAGATTCTTCTGCGGATTCAAGTTCTAGTCCAGTGATTGCTGCAAATGAAGCTTCATAGCTACTTCAAGAATCATCCGACGAAGATCTTATATTGGAACATCTTGAATGGGTTGCTATATTTGACAATGTGCTGAAAGTTATAGTCTATAATGCTGGGCTTTTTGAGTTGTTTCTTAACAAATTGTTGGTTGTTGCTATCTTAGATTGCAGATATTGATCAGGAGCTTGCAATTGAAGTCTTAACATTAGAGTCAATCAACTTTTGCTTGGTATTTTCATGCTTAAACAAACTGATTTTCAATTGTTTATTTTGTAGTTGCAATTAGTTTAGCTTCTCCTTAACCTCACCCTAGGAAATGAAATTGTGATTCTATCTGTAAAACCAAAGTCAGATATTTTTATATTATCTCGAATATAGGCTTTGAAGTGTGAATAGTTTTTTTGACAACCCAAAAGCGTGAGAATATTCATGTCAGTACAACAGTCCAATATTCAGGTCATTTAGTAAACATCTTATACACTCTATGAACACATTGGGTGTTTGCAATGGGTCCATGTCACTTTCATAAAATCTTGATGTCTAATTTATGTTTGATATTTATTGCATAAACATGGTCATTGAAGATTGGGTTGGAGAGATTATACAACCTCAAGTCAGTGATCGAACTTAACATTGCCCGAAAATATTTGAATAAAACATGATTAAATAACCACCATGACCATTGATTACTTGTTTCTGTAGTATAGTCCCAGTAGTTTCAAGCAAATTGGATCGCCATTTCATTTCTCTTGTGAAATTTTGTGCTAATTAACTATAACAAATAAAGTGCAGATCTTTTGTGATGATGAAATATTTAGATTTAATCATGCAAAAGTGTGAGCACATTGAAATGAACACCAAGAAATGTCTAGAATGACCTTTAATGCATTTGGATTAACATGTGTTTCTTTCGTGTTATAACAAATTCGTCTTATTGTTTTTTCCTAATAAAAATGTGATTCTTAGTTTTTTTTTTCTAATTAACATGAATTGCTCAAGTAGAAACACTATTAGACAGTGTCAAATGGGATAGCAAAGGTTAGCAGTTGCTATTGCACAAAACGTGGACACTGGATCTATTTTGATGCAGGGGTTTGCGAACAAAGAAGCACTCGCAGTTACCATTGTGTCTCGAAAGGCAACTTTCTACAGTAGATCAAGGTCAACCTTGTGGACGAATTTTTCTTGATTGTGATCATGATTCAGTAAGCTTCTAGAAGATAATATAGTGTTGTGTTTGATCAAATATTTTGATGCATTACTTTTACTACCTTTGTTTAGATCATATACCTTGGGAAGCCTGTTGGACCAACCTCCTATACTGGAGAGAGACCTGTTACTATTCATCAGTATATGATCTTTTGGGTGATCAAAAGGTTTGTAATCTGGACATTTCTCAAACTTCTTAATATCTTCTTTCTGCTATGCTTCTTGGTTAGTTTATCTACATCATTGTTTACAGTCCATCCAAGATCATCTAGCATCTACAACCTTATACTCACTGGAGGCTACAATTTCGCAATGCAAGGATGAAATCAACTCATTGAAAAATGGAAAACCATCATGGATGAAGAAGTTGCTTCTTGACAACGGGTTATTTTGCTCCAAAGTCAGGTGTGTGTCTTCATTACTGTCACATACAACTCATGCAGAACTGGGAATTATTTTGTGTATTGTAGTTGATATAATTTTCCAGTTGATGTTGGGTTTGTTGGACCTCGGAGATATATTGTTCTGACAATCTGTCAAAAGACAAGGGTCCTAATATAGTGAGATTTAACTCACTCTAAATTTATGCTCGTGTATGGTTGACTCTGATGAGATTTAGCAAATTGATGAGTTTTTAATAACTTTGATATCCATATAATAGCAGTTTAACAATGGAGAATTTTGAGTAAGTGCAAACTTTACTACTTGTTTTGGGTGGTACAACTTATCTTCTTATTCATGTCTTTCCAAACTATTGTCTGCTATATGGAAAGATGGTACTTGTTCGAGCCAAGATTGGTAAATCCAGAGTTAGTGAGTATTCTTCACAAATTGACGTGATATACTCCACTCGATAAGAGCTCGACCATGTTTGTTCTATAAACATAAAAAAGCCTTGTAGAACCATTAAGCTTGGGCAATAAGCCAAACATGAACTTAGCAAATTTTGACTTGTGAAAGAATGTTCATAAATTGTTCATTAATAGAACTTGTGAACATTTCATGAACAATGCTAGTCCACATCTTGTCTGTATGCATGTTAAAGATTGAATACAGTATTTTCTATATGCTTGAGGTATTATATGTATGTTAATTTTATTTTTTTACATGTTTACTAATACATAATATCTTTGTTTGAATTTTTCAATATTAATTGTAAACGTCCTTGTTTAATTAATGGCATTTGGCCTGTGCTATGGTGATTTACAATATTGCATATGCCCACATATCCATATGCAAGCTTATACTAATTTAATCTTCAATTATCACTACAGATAAACTATTAAAAAAAAGGATCATGCATAATGTCGTGCGAACATAATGAATCAACAAAATAAGAAGGTAAAACATACCTTAGTCAAAGGTGATATGATATGTAGAACAATGATGTATATTGATTTAGAATAATAAGACTGCACTTTGATCAATCTTGATGTAGATCTAATTATAAATTTTTTTAATTTTCAATTAAGGTTCTTTAACAAATGATGGGTTCCAAATTATTTTGTCTATGATAGAAACCAATAAATCACAATTTGGTTATGAATGAATCACAACTTGGTTTAGGCAAGAAGAGTGAGGAACATTAAAAAATAATAATAATAAAATGAGATTATTATGATTGAGGATAGTCTGTGAATTTGATAGTTGGTAAATTGAATCAATTAGAGTTGAAGCCGTGAATGATAAATGAACCATAGAAAAGTTTATTCAATATCATTAAGATGTTTCTTGTATCTTTTAATTATGGCCTCCTTAAGAGTTAGAGCTTGATGAAGATGAGATCTTGTTTGATTTGTTAAAACTATCGCTTAATTCACTTTGTTGGTCTTAGCTAATACTTTACAAGTTAAATAGACCATTACGGTATTTTGGATCCTATGCTTTCAGAGAAAAGGCCTCAGAACTTGTCAAAACGTTGCTTTAAAATAAAGACAAGACTCCAACTGCATCTGTGATGGCAGATCTGCTATACCATGAATAGTATTGCTCAAGCTTAAGGATGTAAAAATGGAAGAGGTCCTTGAAGTCCTTAGAAAAAGATTCTATCTGTCGGGCATTGAGGAAAAGAGTAGCCGAAAGAGGTCTACCAACCAAAGCTGAATCAATGGCTAAGCCAGGTACAACGATCCAAGCTCAAACATGACAATCTTTATCATTAATTATATTTCTTGAAGTAATAAATATTATGTATGGACATTCAAGCAACAAAAGGATTTGGGATGCTACAGAGTCAGGATACCTGTCCAAAAAGCATCAAGAAGTCCAAATTGATTGAACTTCCCATCATCTCCTATGTGGCTTATCTTTAGCTTCATCTAGGGCACAGGACCCATCACTTTTTTCTTGAGGTGGCCACTCAAAACTGCTTTTGTCCTCGACCACTCCTCGGAGTTGGCACTGCACATGAAGGTGCAAACTTCATCAATGTTGATTTTCAGGACTCTTCTCTTTTGTTCCCCCTGATGGTTTCTCTGATGGTCTCCAAGTGTTGTTTCTCCATTTGCATTCCCTGATTCCTTGATGAGACTCGTTGATGCAGTTTTTGCAATAAGGGATTCCCTGATTCTTCGCTGTTGTTCTGCCATTTTGTATCAGATTTTGATTTTCACTTTGCAAGGCATGATTGGTTTTGATTTTGTGTATGTTGCCAGCCATTTGAAAACAAGTGGATAAGATCATCCTCGTCTGGAGCTACAAATCTAACTACTACACAAGCTCAAACTCAGTCCAAATGTAACTACTACACAAGCTCAAACTCAGTCCTGAGCATCAGATCACAAGTATGTTTCCATGGCAACATATGATTAATTTGGTCTTTTGCTTCTGCTAGCATAGGAAAAATTTTAGAGGTTTTCTTTTCTTTTATTATCAATAGGTGCAGAGATCCTGGATCTTGCAAAAAACAAATAATTGAAGATTTTAAGAATAAAGCCTCTTTGGAAACTTACTTGTTATGGGCATCACAAGTAGTAAGTTATTTTAAACTCATATGTACCTGATAATACCTAGTAAGCTTTCTCACGATGCATTAATGCACAACCACAAATCATGTAGACCTTTTGATGCTTGTATATACTGTTCGATGTTCTCTTCTTGTTTTCCTTTTTTGTTTTTTGGGATTTAGGAGTATGTGCCCAACCACATTTGTTTCTTATATTTTAATGAATTTGTGACTTAGTAGCTTGGTTCTTGTGGATGAATTATGTAGATATATTTGTATCCGAATAACATGTGATGTGACACTATGCTTTATTCATTATCATGCTTAGCCATGGCATTCTTGAAACTATATGGATACATGTATACGACAATTATAAGCCACCATAAATAATAGAAACCACAATTTTGTTGTAGTTATTGATGTTGACCATTAAATTTCATTAGCATCACTTGATAAAAAAAATGGGAAGAAAAAAGGTTTGAAAATTTGCTATTCTAGAATTTGCACTGTTAATAATAATTTAACATGATATGATACATAATATTTACAAAATTTCTAAATTGGATTCAAATAACACCGTATTATTGCCCTTCATTTTTACAATTCCTGTTGATGTGCATAGTGATTCACAAATTGCGGTTATTGATAGCAGATCTTGGATTATTATATGTTCTAGATTAGTTTAACCAAATAAAGAATCCGTTGCAATTTCCATCCATGTAATAGGTAAGTAGTTGGATAATGCATTTGCACATTGAGGTACTGAAGATAGTTTAACAACTTAAAAATTATGTATATATATGTAGAGGGCACTGTTACACTATCTGAATCAACCACTGCTGATCTTGAGAAGTGTTCCCAGAATCTGCTAGATGAGACTTCTCAAAGTGGACCTGAGGGAATTGATATTAATGATTTGACAGAGAAAAAAGAACATCAAGGTCACCACGTGGGGGATGCTCTGTACCACTGAAACTTTAAAAGATCCACTGGTAATTTGTTTTACATATGCTGTCTATTTGTATTCACTGAAGTCGGTGATGGAGGTTTGCTGGTCTTAAACATATGTCTTTTAATTATCCTTTACTGTTTTGTTACCTGAATCTAATAGTACATCTTGTAATCATTAGGGAAATAACAATTTTACCTGTAAGGCGAACCTATTCCAAAAGATTTATTGGTCAATGCCTTTGAAGGTTGATGATATGATATCTGGATTGGTGCTCCTATATGAGATTGGAACTATTGAGATAAGGTAAAAGGCCAGTATATTGTTTTCATTCATTACTGATAGGTGTCTTGATTGAACTAGTAATATGTCATTTAAGGTTTGGATTTTCAGCTTAACTTCTTTTACTTCTTCAATTTTGCCTAGTATGGAAATTAAAACAGAAACCACTTTGATGTCCATTCTTATCTGAGAGGACCATGAGGGTCTCTAATGATGGGAACATTGCTTTGGTATGTCTACACAACCAGCGAACTTTAAACTCGTGATTTGAATAACTTTATTTACCACTTCTTGAAAAAAAATTTAAATTTTTTGATAGTTTGCCCAGGTATTGTCTGTAAAAAATGACAGAAATACTATGATACTATGATTAATCTTGAGCTCACGGAGTGTTAGCACCTCCCTTTGCATCGATTCATCTACATCGACCCTTTGTTGAACTCTAGCATGCCAAGTTAGCTTCTTGAATCCTACTTCTCTTATTCCTTTTGTCCAACACTAGTGTTGTTCGTCCTCTCCTTTCCCCTTCTCTTCTTTCTACACCTCTAGCACTGACAACACTACTTCAAGCTGCTTGAAAACCAAAAATTATATACAAGATATGCCAAGTTCTTTACCTAATATTCTGGATAAGATATAGACTAAAACCCTAAGATACAAAATCAACATCTCCTACTGCCACTTGCTTGCGGAAGAATGTTATCACAAAGAAAGGGAAAGTAGTTTCAATTCCTTCAATGAATAGAAATAGATCCAAAAAGATCTAATTAACAGTGTTATTCCAGGCATTCCTTACATTCTTACTTCATGGCCGTGGGATCGAGCTACTCTCCCCGGTCGAATTATAATCAATATTTAGATATTCTGGGTATTCTTATTCTTATTATTTTCACGTCCATGGAATCCAGCTCCTCTCTAGTCGGATTATAATCGATGTTTAGGTATTAGGGGCATTTTTATTCTTAGTCATAGGATCGAGCTCCACTTTCTGATCGGATTATAATTGATATTCAAGTATTCTAGACATTCATATGTTTATTATCTTTATGATCGTGGGATCGAGCTCCTCTCCCCAGTTGGATTGTAATCGATATTCAAGTATTCCGGGCATTCTTATTATTAGGATTGAGTTTCTTTCTCCCAGTACAAAAAAAACACTGTTTTAGCAACGAAATTTTGCAACAAAAAAAAATCGTTGCAAATTTGCAACTAATTTTGCAACAAAAAAAATATTCGTTACAAATTTGTGTCGAAATTAGCAACGAAAAATACTTCGTTGCCAAAATAGCAACGAAATATTTTCGTCGTAAAATTCGTTGCAAAAATTATTTTCGTTGTAAAATTCGTCGCTGAATTTCCAACGAATAAAAAGTTCGTTGCAGATTGGCGACAAAGAAATTTTTTGTCGCTAAATATAATAAAATAGCGACGAATCACAAATTCGTCGCCAATCCGCGACGATTATTTTTCGTCGCCGATTGGCGACGAACATATTCGTCGCCAATTGGCAACGAATTACTTTTCATCGCGAATCGGCGATGAAAATTAATCGTCACTGATTGGCGACGAATTTGTTCATCGCCAATCAGCGACGAAAAGCAATTCGTCGCCAATCGGCTACAAAAAGTAATTCGTCGCCAATTGGCGACGAATTTAGTGACGAAATTAAGTTCGTCGCAAAATTATCAACCTCAATATATATCTTCATTTATAACTGATATTTAATAGAATAACACATACACACATGGACAACTTTTTTCTTTTACAATGTCGTACCAGATTTTATTAATTATTTTTTCTGAATAGGTTGGGGTCAGTCGAGTGCTATAATCAAACGAATGACGTAATTACACATCTTAATTAGCTTATTTTGCTATATAAAAAAGGAAATCTAACTGGTTATATACTGAACGGTATATACGCTATTAGTAGAGGAGAGGATAGCCAAGATTCGTTAAAAAATAGTGGAAAATGTATTTTAAACATGATTAGTCAACATTTGGCGACGAATCCATATTCGTCACCAAATTCGTCGCTATTTGGCAAGAAGTAATATTTTCGTTGCAGATTGGCGACGAATCAAATTTTCGTTGCCAATTAGCAACGAAAATAAATTCGTTGCCAAAATGTCGACAATTTTTAAGATAAATGCCCTCTTCATAGCGAAAATATAATTTTTTTGGTTTTTTTCCATATCTTTCATGTTGTAGGCAGTTCGTCGACGTGAGAATTATATCCATATATGATTTTTAATATTTATTTTGGCCGATATAGGAAAAGAATGGTTGCATACTAATCTTGGATTCAGATCTCCAAAAGCTTCAATCCTATTTATAGATTATGTTTGTTTATTGTGAAGTTATTTCTTGGATTCAACCCATTATAAAGAGATCATAACAAAGTTGTCAAATAAAGTAACATAATTTTTAAAAAATAGTATAACATTACCAAATTTTGCATTTCAGCTCCTTATTTCATTTGTCAAGATAGTTAAGAAATGGACACCAGATGAATTGTGTTATCTTTTCTGAATTAATGTTAGTAAATAATAAATGAAGTTTCTAACTGGTTGTATACTGATCGATATATACGCTATTGGTAAAGGAAATAATATTTAAGATTTGTAAAAAAAAAGTATTTGTGGGTTGAATATGAAGTGGAGTTTGATGATGTAGGATCGAGTGCACGTGAGAGGGGGGGTGAATCACGTGCTATTTAAAAAACCGTTCGTTTAAAACCAAAGTTAGACAATTTAAACTTTGAAAAGCGTGCAGCAGAAAATAAGAAATACAGAGTGGGAAATAAACACAGGAGAACACAGAATGTTTTTACTTCGTTCGGAGCCTTCGGCGACTCCTACTCGAAGGCCCAGGTTCCTTGAACCTTTACGTTGGGCAATCCACTAAAATCCTCAACCGGTGAAACCCCCGGTTGAGTGATCCGATACAAGGTAGGAAGTGTGACACCCCCACACTCCCTAATAATTAAGTATGAAAAAAATTAATAAACAGTTCGTTACCCAACACAGATAGAATATCTGAATCAACTCGGATGTTGGGGTCAGTCTTCCTACAGCGGTCGAACGAAGTAGAGTCAGAGCTTCGACTACAACAGGGAGACACGGAAGTAGCAGCACAAGATCTTTGAGCGTGAGAATTCTGTTGAAGCTTAGATGATGAACCACACGGCTTTGCACCATTCCCTTTTATAGGAATATAAGGCTTATCCAAGATCCGAAATTGCTGCTTCATCATCTGCATCGACGCTTAGCTGAAGAATGGAGATTTTATCCTTTAACGTGTCAATCAACAGGAGCTTTTAACGTGGCAAAAAAGATTAGAAACAAAACTTTTATCCTTAACCGTGGCAATGAAAACCACTAAAAATGTAAACATGCATTTTATCCTTTAACGTACGTGGCAATAGCAAAAAAGGTATTATATATATATATATATATATATATATATATATATATATATATATATATATTTAAAGGAATTAGATCTTTATGATAATTTATAATTTGATTGGTATAAATTAATTTTCAGATTTAGCACAATTTATTTGAACTAAGATAAAGTTTAAAGTTAATTAGATCCTGTCTCCCAGACCAGGATCTAACCAGGACTCAACTTAGATCACCCCAGTGGGTCTAAGTTGGACCGCGCCTAAAGTCCAAAATTGGACTCGTCCTCACTGGTTCGCTCCTCCAGTGACTTACCTCACTTACCTTGTGCAGCTCTACTTGACTTCTTAACCCACCAGGACTTCCTGCCAAGGCTCAACCACCCTGGTCTTTCTGCCAAGTCTCAACCAACTTGGTCTTCGGCCAGTTGTCAGGCTCTGCGGACCCAACTGGACTTCCTGCCAGGGCTCAACCACCCTGGACTTCAGCCTGGTGTCTGGTTCTAAGTCTTTCGACCCTGCACACTTATTAAAGAGGTTAAACCCACAACAAACCTAACTTTAACTTATTTGTCATTCATCAAAACTTGAGTTTGACCGTTAGTGCAAATTGCACCAACAGATGATAGTAAAGTTGGCGACGAAAATAAATTCGTTGCCAAATTCGTCGCCAATTGGTAACGAAAATCATTTTCGTTGCCAAATAGCAACGAAAATGATTTTCGTCGCAGATCTGCGACGAAATGGTTTGTCGCAAATCTGCGACGAAAATCATTTTCGTTGCAAATCTTTAATCGATCACCGAATCGATTGCCAAACATTCTGTAAAAACCGAGATGTTTTGCAAAGTTGACGACGAAAATAAATTCGTTGCCAAATTCGTCGCCAATTGGCAACAAAAACTATGTTCGTTGCTAAATAGCAACGAATTGATTTTCGTCGCAGATCTGCGACGAATCTATTTGTCGCAGATTTGCGACGAAAATCATTTTCGTTGCAAATATGTAATCGATCACCGAATCGATTACCAAACATTCTGTGAAATATGAGATATCCCACAGAACCCACCGTAATCGATCGGGTGATCGATTACGGACTTAGGTAATCGATTATTTGATTGATTACAGGGCAAGCTTTACTGAGGAACGAATTTACGTCATTTAATCGATCATTTGATCGATTAAATAGAGTCGTAATCGATCATCTGATCGATTAACCCATTAGGAAATCTGCGACAAAAAAGTTTTCGTTGCAAAAAATTATCCCAAAATTTTTGCCCGGGATAATTTTTGCCCAAAATTTTTTCAATTGGCGATGAAAAGTTGAAATCGTCGCCAATTTGGCGACGAAAAATTTAATTCGTCGCCAATTTGGCGACGAAACGTTTAATTCGTAGCAAATTTGGCGACGAACTAGTTTTCAATTGGTAGAAATCAATTGGTTGAGTTTCCAATTAAAACTAAATTAATATTTTGTTTTCTTTTCATTAATATATTTATTTTGGATTTGGACTTTGTTTTCAGTATTTTGCTTGAAGAAACAAGAATAACTTCATCCTAGTACTTGACTTTTGTTCTTGAGATTGCACTATCTTAGAAATATATATAATAGAATAAAGACTTAGATGGTTTCCTTAGTTGTAAAATTTTCTCTTTAGATCTGCATAACCAATTAGCTTTATGTGATCGGGAATGATCATTGATAAAGGAGAATCTTAGTGACAAATGCTTATTAGGATAACTATTGACATGATCATTGGTTAAGTGACCAGGTAACTTCATTATCACTGTTAATCATTCGGGAGTATACTCCATGTATGTCAAATGAAGAATGAAGTTGTGATGTGCAATAATCGTAGAAAATCAAATATAGAAAGAATGCATTTCTGGCAATCTCTCCATCTGGGTTGTCTTGAATTTTAGTGGATAAATTGAATGTTTTATTTTGATTTTCATTTTGGTCTTTATAGAGGAATTTTCGTTTGCATTCATGTATGCTTTTTTGTTGTTGCTTAACATGGTAACCTATAGTTTGACCTAAAAAAACCAATATAACCAACAACATTTATTAATTGCAGCCTAATTTCAAATAATATTTGATTATCATAATAATTTTGTGTTCAACAGTCACAATTCTTTCTTTTATACATTTTGGCTGCTCTTAGGAAGGATTACTTTGAGTGGATTCTTCCTGATATCATCAGAAATTGTTATCACCAAAAGTCTTTTGTTCGTGATTAGCATTTGACACTTTTAAAGGCAAATTTCAGGTTTCTTTGTTTTTTTCATTCTCATTAATCAATTCAATACAACACTTTTTAACTCTAATTTCTCATTGATGACACAATATTTGTCAAGATCCTTGGGCGTCATCTTTCAGAACTATTTACAAGTGGTTCTACTTGCAATTTTGGATGGTATGTTGATTATATTAGTCATAAATTTGTACATTTATCTGATGCTTAGCTTCTCCTTCAGGGCTCGCTGATGAAAATGAATCGGTTCGTGATTCTACGCTAAGTGATGGCCATGTCTTTGTTGAGCATTATGCGACAACGTTTGTTTCTAAACATTTTTACTTTCATCCTTATTCTATTTCTTTTTAAATTTTAATTGGGTATTACAATTTTACTTCCACTTTTTTAGGGGGAGGGGATTATCAAACTGGATCTTTACCTTTGTTGTTACCTGTTGTGGAGGATGACATTTTTAGTGATAACTGGCTATACGAGAAAGCTCTATTGAACTTCTTGGTGATTTTCTTTTTAAGGTCTTTATCTATTAGATTTTTGTGAATTATCTTAGGGATCTTTGTGCATAAGGGCTTATGGCTTTACAGGTTGCTGGAACCTCTGGAAAAGCAGTTCTTGAGGGTGGGAGTGTTGACGAAGGTGCAAGTACAGAGGCACATGGTCGTGCAATTATTGAGGTACTTGGGCATAAGGAGCGCAAAGAGCATGGGAGATTCTACAAACAACTTATTCCGGCCAAGACCAAGTGAAAAAGGTATGCTTACAATCTCTACAAGTAGATTTTGAAAAATTAGAGATGAAAGATAATGAAAAAGTTTTAGAGTACTTTACACGAACTATTTCTATTGTGAATCAAATGGAGAAATCATGGAGACCCCAAGGGTGGTGGAAAAAATCTTACGAAGCCTATCAAGTAAATTTGATCATGTGGTAGTCGCTATTGAAGAATCACAAGATCTTTCCCTAATGTCCTTGGAAAGTTTACAAGGAAGATTGAAAGCTCATAAGGTTAGAATCCGTCAACGAAGTCCTCTTATTCTTCTTCAAATCAAGATTTGAAATCCCAGTTCACATCCACAGGAGACCTGTCTCTTATCATGGACGTGGAAGAGGTCAAAATCAAAGAAGAGGTGGAAGATTTTCTTACCAATAGTCACAAGAAAAAGGGAACAAAGAGTCTCAAAAGGAGGAGAAATAATTTTCTTACAATTTTCAAAGAGGAAGAGGGCATGGGAATTACAAAGGTACAAAACCTTATATTCAATGTCATTATTGTCATAAGCCAGGATATAGAATAAATGATTGTTGGGAAAAATATCCGAAGAAAATATGTGAAGCTGGCTTAGTATATGAAAATAAACTTCAAAATTCTGAAACTTTACTGATTGCTAGTGATGGAAATATTGAAAATATTTGGTTCTTGGATAACGATGCAAGTCGACATATGACTGGTAATAAAAGTTTATTTTCAACCCTTGTAGAAGCTAACCATGGGTAGGTAACTATTAGAGATGCTAAGTCCTACAAAAATTGAAGGAGTAGGAGAAATCTCTTAGTATTCAAAGAAGCAACAAATTGTAGTACTCTCAACTACCGAAGTTGAATACATAGCAGCTTCTTCAGCAGGATGTCAAACTTTATGGTTACAGGAAATTCTTGAAAGTCTCAAATGCAAGCAAAATAATCCAATGATATTATATTGTGATAATCATTCTACAATTTCTGTATCAAAGGATCCAATATTGCATGGAAGAACAAATCACATTCACTTGTGATTTCATTTCCTAAGAAAACTTGTTAATGAAGGTGAAATCTACCTAGAGTATTGTCCTAGTAATGAACAACTTGTTGATATTTTCACAAAGCCGGTTGGAGGATCTATATTTTCAAAGAATCTTGAAGTTCTAGGAGTAAGAAGCACATTTGGTTTATGGGAAAATTGGATACAAAAGAAGGAGAAAAAGACATTTATAAAATAGCTAAAGTGAGAGAGAGGAAGACAAAAGATATTAGTCAAATAAGATGTATTAAAGATGAATGCAATAGGGTATTAGTAAATGATGGAGAAATAAAAGAGCGGTGGAAGAGGTATTTTCATCAACTTTTTAATGAAGGTGTAGGTGATCAACTTAACTTAGGTAATTTAAGTAGGTCAAATGAGTATAGAAATTTAAATTTTTACCGTAGAATTCAAATTTCAGAAGTAGAACAAGCTTTAAACGGAATGAAAAATGGAAAAGCCGTTGGACCAGATGATATCCCGATAGAGGTATGGAAGTGCCTAGGGAAACAAGGTATTGAATGACTTACAAAATTATTTAACATGATATTGAAAACAAAGAAAATGTCAGATCAATGGAGAGTAAGTACTCTAATTCCCTTATATAAGAATAAGGGGGACGTACAAAATTGTGCAAATTATAGGGGCATTAAATTATTGAGTCATATCATGAAACTTTGGGAAAGAGTAATAGAAAAACGATTAAGGAAAGAGACTATGGTCACCGAAAATCAATTTGAGTTTATGCCTGGTAGGTCGACAATAGAAGCTATACATCTTCTCAGGCAACTAATTGAAAAGTATCGGGGGCAAAAGCAAGATCTATATATGATATTTGTTGATTTAGAAAAAGCTTATGATAGAGTCCCAAGGGAAATTATATGGAGAATTCTAGAAAAGAGGGGTGTTAGCGTAGTATATATTGACCTAACTAAGGATATGTATGAGGAAGTAACGACTAGAGTGAAAACTTCAGGCGGATTAACTGAAGCATTTCCAATAAAGATAGGGTTACATCAAGGGTCAGCTCTAAGTCCTTATCTTTTTACACTAATCATGGATGAACTTACTGGACACATTCAAGATACCGTACCATGGTGCATGTTGTTTGCAGATGATATTGTATTGGTAGATGAGACACGTGAGGGAGTAAATGCTAAATTAGAATCTTGGCGAGAAACACTAGAAGAGAAATGTTTTAGGCTTAGTAGAGTAAAGACAGAATATATGAAATTTAAGTTTAGCAATATTGAACGTAATGAGATAAGTATTAAAATAGGAGATGATGAGTTGTCTGGAACTGAGAGTTTTAAATATTTAGGATCATTTTTGCAAGTCGATGGAGGGATTGAGAGAGATGTCTTACATAGAATACAAACAGGATGGTTGAAGTGGAGGAGAGCATCAGATGTTTTATGTGATAGTAAAGTGCCTCTAAAACTTAAGGAAAGTTCTATAAAACGGCAGTTAGACCTGCCATGTTATATGGCGCTGAATGTTGGGCTATGACTCGAGCACATGAGCAAAAGATGAGAGTTGCGGAGATGAGGATGTTAAGATGGATGTGTGGACATACGAAGATGGACAGAATAAGAAATGAGAGCATTAGAGAGAAAGTTGGAGTTGCATCTATTGAGGAAAAACTCCGTGAGACACGTTAAAGGTGGTACGGACATGTACTTAGACGACCGGTAAATGCTCCAGTTAGGCGGTGTGAAACTATGACAAATACGCATATCAAACGAGGGCGAGGTAGACCAAAAAATACTTGGTTAGCAACAATAAAACAAGATAAAATTTATTTAAATATAAATGATGATATAATAGGAGATAGAACTCAATGGCGTAAAAGGATCCATATAGCTGACCCCACTTAGTGGGATAAGGCTTGGTTGTTGTTGTTGTTGTTGTTGTATTATTGGTTAAACCAACTTCAAGAATCAAATTACAAATTTATTTCAAATGTCTCTTCTACTCCTACAAGAAGTGAAGTCCAATTTCATCTCAAGTACCTCTTCATGGATTCATTAGTTAATGCATTTAATGTTTTTAATGCCTTGTTGATTTTCATGTCCTCCAAAACTCTATAAATATGGAGTGTTAAGTTTGCAATATAGAGAGTTGTAGCAACAAGAAGTCCAATTACAAAGAAATCCTATTTGCTTCGTAATCTTCTCTTTTGTCCTTTTTCTTGTTTCCTACTTTTTCTTCCTTCAGAAACACTATTCAACTAAAATTCCACTTTCATCCCCATCTATTTTCATTACTGTTAAATGTTTTTTTGTCAGTTTGATTACTCATGTTTGGGCAATATAGGATTGTTTGGTCAACAGCCAATACAACCAACTGGAAACTTTCCAAATCCAAGTGTTTCTTCATTTAACTTTGTTGTAAGGTCTGCTAGGTCTTCGTCTCCCTAGAATTTTTGTGGCACAAATAGTCAGCAACTCAATTTTGTTAGTAGGGCTGGTACCCCTTCAAATGATGATGAGTAAGTTTGTGCATTTTATCTGCATTACTAGCATTGCACATAGGACATTGCTCCTGTGTAATTCTTTAACCACTTAGCTTGGTAATTTATTAGAATTCAATGCATGAGGAATATTATGTTTGCCATCTTTTTTTCTCCATCTGACCTTACGTATGATATGTTTGAGGCCTCTTTACCTATTATTTACTATGCATTATCTGAACTAGGAGTCAATTTAGGTAGATGTCATTTCCAATATTGGAATGATACCTTGAAAGGTAACTTTAATTGAAGGAGAATAGATATAATAATCACATTACTTGCTTGCTCGTTGGTATTCTTTAGAAACATGAAAAATAGGAGATGACCATTGTAGATTGAGTTCACAACTAAAAATGAATGCAAATATTTTTATATGGGCACAGAGTAATCTACCAGTAGTACATACTACTTCTACAGGGCATGCTAACATTAAAATAACCGATCATTGCAGATCTTCTGAACAAGGGTAGTCTGCTACTCAGTCTTTGCATGGGATTTAAATGGTATATTCTTCACTCTTACTTCCAAAAGTAGACCCTGGCACCATATCTATAGGACACATAATACCCAATACCTAAATACCCATTGTATGGCTAAATCCATAGTACATTTAACTAGCTATTAATAGTAATAATGCAATGATAATTCTAATATATGGTCTATTATTCTGACTCGTTTTAGATTTACTCAGCTAGTAGTCTAGCTATTGAGATTTAGAGTACACATAAATTTCCTAAAACTCAGTACCTTACAAAGAAATAAGGTAATTAACTATAAATACAGATAATCATACAATGTTCCCAATTGGTGATCAAGTTGTTGGAGTTATTTATATTCATATCATTGGTACTTCGATTATTTCGATGCTTTTAATCAAGTTCATATGAAGTGCCATTCAAATTATAGTAATTATCGTTCAATTTGTCTACTTAGATTTCTTGACACAGGTTTGAGGTTGATGATAGTATTTGGAGAAAGGAAGAATGGAAGATAGGAGAGGTATTTGTTGGAAATGATTTCTGAAATGCCCTAGATTTCCATTTTTTTTAATTTTTAATTTTTAGTTTAATGTTAAGGATAGTGATTGAGTTGCCATTGTGCCTTAGCATAACTTTGGCTTAATCTATGCGACTAACATATTTGTTAATCTAGAAAACTTTGTTCAAGTTCTACAAAAATCTATAGTGCATTTGGTCCATAGAAATAGTGATTCTATTCCTATTCCAGATGAATGTGTTCCTATTTTGGTTGCAAAAATAAACTTGGAACATGGAACTGTAATTCCTAAGATAATTATTTGTTACTTTCTTCTAAGAATAACTATGCTTTCTATGCTTCATTTTTCTAAAATTATTAAAAATATATTTAGTTTAAACAGGCAAATTAGGTTGAATAGGTTGAGTTGACTAGTCAAGCTGATCAAACTAGATTTCTGAATTGATTGGTCAATCTGGACATGTAGATTGAATTTGTTGTGATAGTTGGTTTGGTTGAGTTGAGTGGGCTTAAATGGTTTCGATTGTCTAGACAAATCTATCGTATTGAGCAGTTCAAATGGTCCTGATAGGCTTCAGCCAGTCTAAACATGCCAATCAAGTCATAAGCTAGGTAGGTCGAGCTGAATGAGTCAATTAGGCGAATGGACTAGTCAATCCAATAGGGAGGACCACTCAGTCAGTAACCAGTGTGATTGAGTTGGTTGAGGGTACATTGGATTCATCACATTGTGCAAATTGTGTGAGCTAGACGAGATGAACAAAGAATTTCATGAAGAAATGCCTAAAAGAATATTTATTCCTTCCATGTCCATGATTCCCTAATAATAGCTATTCAATTCCTTGTCTATTGCATTCAGTAAGTTAGATAATTTTTTTGTGCCAATGTTGATCTTTTGTACCTTCTAGTCGAATATGGCATTGGTTTCTCATATAGTTTATGTCTCCAGATTCCTGAAAGACCACTTCCAGCCGGAGTATGTTGATAGTATCACTACTACGGAGGAAATGAAGATTTGCTTATCCTCATGGGTTCAACAGATGCATTCTCTGCCAAATGCTGCTTTGACGAAGATGCGGGAGGGTGTTCACTTTCCAAGTTAATGCGATAAGCATCAGGCATCAAAAATGTGATCTTTGGAACTCTTTGCTTCATCAAACTCTTTTGAGGCTATGCTCCTTTCAAGCTGAAGTTCTTTGCATAAAAAAACCAAGCTGCTCATGAAGAACCTCTGTTGAGTGGATTGGAGGGTATATTGAATTTGATTCTGATACACAAGGTTTTGAATCCATTTCTAGGTTTTATGCCCTCTATTCTGATGCACAAAGTTCTGAAGAACCTCTATTTGTAAGTTTTCTGTCTCTATTTTTATTTTCTTGATTTATTATTGTAATTATATAGATTTGATGCAAAATTAGATATCTTTTGTTAAAAAAATAAGTTATCTTTAGGATTATCTCCTTTTTTATGTGTGGGCGCATGCCCATTTTGCCAATTTAACATTTAGATGGACACTACTTGCACGTACGAACTAAAGCTCCAAGAACACTTGCATTAGTTCCCAATGGCATGCTAGCTAAGACAACAGAAGCACCATCCAGTTAATCCTGCACTACCAAGACAAAATCTATCAGACATGCAAAATGTTTCAAGCTTGGTTTGATTTGGTAATTTTATTACAATAGTACAGTCGTGCATCCACAATCGGCTAAAAATGTGATTCTCTCAGGCTTTATTATTCCTTCCTATAATATTACCTCAACTTATTAATGACTTCCATTGTCACAATAGGGTTAGCATATGGAAGTAAATGGAAGACTAAGTCATCACAGTACGTGTAGGTATCAAATAAATACATAGGCAGAATTGATGATGGTGTCACGCTTTGCATATCTCTATCCACGGCCTCCTCCAAGCGCCAATCATCCATAGCATCCAACCATCAGAAAGAACTTGCCCATCGCTCCAAGGCTAGCAAGCCCCGGGAGCTGCACACTTTGAGCAAGTGGTCAGCTATCAACGGATTTGGCGTATCTTTACCGTAGCCGTTACTACGAACTAGATAGGCCATGTCGATGGACCTATTCACCCTCATAGGCTTTTTAGTAAAGCCTCAGCCATCAACAGATTTGGGACGTCTTTACCGCGAGCCGTTTGCTGCGGACTAGATGGATCTAGAAAGGTGGATTCATGCACCTCAAAATATTTTTTTTTACACTACAAATATGTATGTATGGAAATGTCCTATATATGTAAATGCGGATACATATGCTAATATGGATACATAATGAGTCATGCTCAAGTATGTGTGTTAAGCTAATGACTAATGCTGGCTAATGATCACTCCATGCAGCATGTATGAATGTAAAAATATGAATATACATTATGCAATGAAATATGCATGGCATGTATCCAATACCAAAGACGTCATCCTCCGCTATGACCTACTTCTGCCTCAGCTCTTGATCTGTGTAAATGCCCAATGCTCGATATACGTGTGTTTGTACCCACCGAATGAGCGCCAGCTCGTCTAGTCGCCTCCCCTCATGCATGTTGTGGTTACGGGCACCCCATATGTACCAGAGTAGCTAAAGCTATGTGTCACACCAAAGTGGTAGTGGAAGTCCTCCAATATTGCCATCTGAATGCCCTCAGTGTACTCCGGTATGTAGTCATCTCCGACCTCATGTGCAACCATGCCCGTATTCGCCTCCACAAGCGACTGGTAGTCTCGCATTGGAAGAAAACATGCTCCATAGTCTCCTCCTCCTAGTGACAGAAGGTGCACAGCCTATCCAGTAAGTAATCCTGTGGGGCGCGCACTGGCAGTCTCCCTCGTGCTACTAACCACAATGTGAAAGCATAATTCGGTTGAATAGAGCAGTGCCAGACTGTCCTTGTCCATGACTGTCTCAGCCTGACACCTCGGAAGTGATCATTTGCTCGCTGGACACCCCCTTGCCGCTGCTGAAACCATGAAGATAGGAGCTGTTGTGCCGCTGCTGAGCTCCCTACCATCTCTAGAAGTCAATCTCGGATGTGGAGTAGCTGCTTAAGGAGTGGGGAGTCACTATGCGCTGCTGTCCACTCCCATAGCCCCACCCGCTGTAAATACCTATGATGTATCCATCTGATCCACAGGGCGTCTTGTCTGTCCTGAATGTGCCATAGAACCTTGGCCAGTAAGGCAAGGTTCCAGGCCCGTAAGTCCCTCAGGCCAAGACCACCCTCTGCCCTCGGCCGACATAGCTCTGTCCATGCGATGAGGGAACGCTGAGTAGTCCACATAAATGTCCTACAGATCCTATGTATGCGATCGATAACCCCACTAGGTATGGGCAACATGGACATCCAATAACACTCTATACCATGAAGAACTGAAGTCACCAACTGCGCCTTCCCTGCATATGACAAAGTAGCCCTAGGTCATGAGGTGACTTTCCTCGTCAGAGCATCCAGTAGAGACCATAGTCTGAAATCCTGAGCTTTTGAGATGCGATGGGGATCCCCAGATATCTGAAAGGCATCTCCCCCATCTGGAAGCCTGTAATGTCCAGCAAACGGTCTCGAGTAATGCTGTCTACCCGGCCATGTATTTGCAAGATTTGGCTAAGTTGGCTGTGAGCCCTGCCATCTGAGTGAACTGTCGCATACACTCTACTAGTTGTGTGATAGAAGATACATCTCCTCGTGAAAGTAGTAGCAGATCATCAGCATATACCAGATGTGCAATCCGGAGAGGCTCACACATGGGGTGAAAGTGAAAGTCTGACCGTCGCATACATCTGTTAAGTGTCTGTGAGAAATACTCCATGCAAATACCAAAAAGATATGAGGATAGTGGGTCCCCCTGCCGTAGGCCTCTCCCGCCTTGAAAGAATCCATGCAGGTTACCATTTATCACTACCGAGAAAGATATCGTGGTGATGCACTCTCGGATCTATGTGATGAAGATGGTAGGAAAATGTAGGGCTGAGAGAACATCCTGCAAGAAATCTCAATGTACTGAGTCAAAGGCCTTCTAGAGATCCACCTTCAAGGTACATCGTGGTGAGATGCGCTTCCTGGTATATCATCGTAAATGCTCTTGCGCTAGGTGGATAGTATCAGTGATAAGACAACCTTTGACAAACGCTGTCTGTGTTGGGTGCAGGAGAAGATTAGTCACCTTGACTAATCTGCTGATAAGGAGCTTAAAGATCACCTTGTAGAAAACAGTGCAATAGAAAATAAACCTATATTGGAAGATGCTAAATTGTCATGTGTTGAGGATACTGCATGTTAGCCTTTTTTAAATGTATACATATTTATATACCTATATTGAAACACACCAGAAAATAAAAAACTTTAGAACCTCTTTTCCTTCCTCATACTTCGAATTCCCATGATCTAGTATTAACAATGTTCCAATACATACATTCATTCTTATCGATGCGGGTTATGTAGATGAGGTGGTTCTTGTAGGACGAAAGTCAAGAGTCAGATGATGATCAAGGTTCAAATCGAGGTGTCAAGCCGAGTCAACGCAAATCCGACTCCGCTAGATTGGGTTAACCGTCTCCCCAGACTCGGGTCGTACCTGGAGAGATGCATGGGCTCAGTCCTGGCCTACTCTATTGGGCCTTCGGGCCCCCAAGGCCACTCCAGTCTACCTAGTCTCGTCTCGGTCAGGTCATCTCAGCTAGGTGGTCTTGACCACTTATTCGTCTCGTCTCTGCCACTTATTTGCCTCGTCTCGGCCAGCCTCGCCTCGGTCACATATTCGTCTCATCTCAGTCAGCCTCGCCTCAGCCACTTATTCAACTCGTCGTGGTCAATCTCGTCTCGGCCACCTATTCACCTTGTCTCGCCCACCTATTTGCCTCGTCTCATCTAGTCTCGTCTTAGCCATCTCAGGCGTTTATTCTCAGCCACTCCACCCCGCTCTGCTTTATTTGGGGTTCTCACCTTAGGCCTTCTGCACGCCAGCCTGACACACAGCCACCCAGAGGAGGACATTCTTATAGGTCGGCATCCGTGTGGGAACGTACCAGCAGGAGAATGTAACCGTAGAAGTCGCAGATTTGGTCCCTTTTGATACCCTTTCTTCTGCGCATCAGGAAAAAGGATGTACTAGGTTGTCAAATGTGGTCTCCTTCGATACCCCCTCTTCTGCGCATAAAGCCAAGATAAATGCAAAGTTGTCAGACCTGGTTCCCTCTAGTGCCCCTTTTTCCTGCGCATACGACCAAAACGGAATGATTATCAGAGGGAATTTCCTTTCTCGGCAAGGCGGCTGCAGGCAGCTAGGAAGATGCCACCCTGCCTGACATGGAGGAACCCAGCGTAGATTATAAAAGGACCAACCCACCAACTCGTTCTTGGATAGCGCCAAGTAGTTTAGTCATTTTATGTAGCACAATAGAATTTGAATCCCAGAAAGAGATTCAAGAAGTTAAGAATTGATCAAAAAGCACATTGTGAAACCACCTTGTAAATATTGTATGCGCGAGGTGGCTTACATGCTATGCTAATTTTTTCTTCATACTCCAAAAACACACGAAAAAGATATTCAAGCATAAGTTCGTCATCAGATACAGGAGTAAATGCATCAATGTCCGAAACAACATAACAAAAGGCAAAAAAAGAGTAAGAAATCGACTTTACCATAGAACCAAAGATTGATATGTATAAGTTACTGCATTTACCCTTGATTCTTCTGGTGCCCAACTTATAGGATTGCAAGAAGGAGATCAATCTAACATCTCTAGCAACAAAACGAGCACTAGGCTTCAACAAGGCCAAAACAAGTTCAAAGATTGATATGAATAACTCCTATTTCTTACTGTTTCTCATTTGATCATATTGTAAGCACTTAAATAATTGATAAGTAATTTGGGTGTCATTAAAATTAAAAATTAACCACTTGAATTTTTGATAAGTAACCTAGTGTAAAATTACAAATGGATGCTGCTCAATCATAATCCCAGACTAAATTTTGACGCTGTCAGGTAATCTATTCCAGAAAAACCAAATTAACTAAATTTTTTCAAGTATTAAATTTTAATCCATATACCAGTTCACCAACCTAAAGGTATATTAGATGGTGAACCAAATATCTAACACCAAAATGACCAAACTGCACTGAATGTTCATCTCAAACAGTCATTTCCTTTCAAACAGCCATTTCCTTTCAGGGCATAGAAAGAATTGAGCACTTACATTTTCAACAACACCAATTGATTCATATAAACAGACTGTGAACCCAAACCAAACTCTTCGAGAATGTCTCATGAATAAGCTCTCATTCTTCTTCTATTTTTTTATCTTCTTCAACAGGTTTCATCTGAAAAGTACAAAGCAGTAAAAGGAAATGGAGCATAAATTTAAGAAACAGACACAGAAAAATCCATTGCATTTGGTTTTTCTTAAAAATTTTATACCATTTCACTGAACTCCTATTCATTTTTGCTTGTCCCAGATAGAAGTCCAAAATCCATTGCATTATCATATAACTCTTCTTCTTCTTCCATAATATCTTCTATCTTGATTACACGAGTTCTAAACTTGAAATTTTGATCTTCATCTTCCTTGGCTTTCAATTGTGTTTTCATGTCCATCCATAGTTTTGCAAAGCGATCAAATATACAATTTAGCACCTAGAAAGCACAAGGCAAGAGAATTATACATCATTTATCAATTTCAAGTCTTTCTTAATTTATTTAGACACTGGAGCTTACCAGGAAGCAATCTTTGTCCAATATATGTGAATATAAAACATGGTCAGTAGTTTGAATTAGCATAATGTAATGAAGTACATTATCCAGCAGTGCAGATGAGACCTGTAGCAAAAGGCAATGCAGTTATGTGCATAGTGATCAGTATTTCTATCCGAATTGAAACATAATAATCAAGACTCTTCAATGACAAGCAAGCACACACTTTTTTTTCAAGATTAGTTTCACTTGAATAAGTAATCAATTTCTTCATTAATTCAATGCTCCAAAATTCGTAGATGCAGAAGCATAAACAAATTTATCCATGGAGTCCTGCTCATAATTCTTCAGATTAACAGGGATGCTATCATACAACAAACTTCTTGGGAACCGCATAAAAAATAGACTTCGGCCTGTAGCAAAGAAAGACTTAGTGACATTGATAAACTGAAATGCAATGAAATTAAATTAAATAAAACATAGAAGCAAGGAAGAAAACGAAATGAAATTCAAAGTGAGGATTGGAAACTCATTTAAGAAACCAGAGGTACCAGACTAAATATATCTTGCTACTAGATTACCATTGAATAACCAATGCACAAGATACTTAGAACAAACCCCTACCTTGATCTTCTGAATATCAACTCCTCCAACCTTTTCTAGATAATCCTTTTGCAGAGCACTAGATGAAACCAGTGACACACCTAATTTCATTTCATAAACTGCAACCAGAACTGGTTGAACCAGGTCAGTATAATTAACATACTTCTCTGACAGACGATTTATGAATTTCGAAGATGTAGCCTGAATAAGGACAAGCAAGTAACAACTATAAGTTCCTGAACAAGGAAAAGCAAGTATAAAGAATTAGTACCAGCTGAATGCAGAAAATTTGAAATGCTAGGTTAGACATCTGGCATATCTGACAATTGCAGAGGGCCATTGAAGGGATATTTCCCATATTTTTAAGATCCTCAAAACATTCTGATCTGAGAAGACTATACTAAGAACATGATGAGCAATCTATGTTCCCATGGACATTATGCGGCACATCATAAATCTTTCTATTGTCGTCAATAGACTTTGCAAACAAATGTAAGTTTTTAACTGAATTTGCAGCAATCTACTTTGAATTCTCCAATGATGGGCTCAAAGTTTAGATTAAGAGATGCATTGGTTAGGCATTAAAAGTCTTTTAATAATTTGTAGTCTAAAACAAATTATTTTTCACAGATTGTGTTCCGCTTCTCAACATTGGATTCTAGTTGTTGTTGCTGGTCCCTCAAACAAATTCTGCTTCAGCTCTCGATTCTCGAACAACAATACTGTACTGAAATGCCAATTGGAGAAGTAGAGGTTTCGTATACCAAAAGTCATTTAGTGAGATCTCAATTAGTTGAAAGTAACACATCTTTAACAGTGGTGAGTCTTTCAAAATGCAAAGATCAATAGGACATAATATTCAAGTGACAGAGACTCTAACAATGAGAAGAATGCTTGAAACATCAAAAGTTTGAACAGCTATGGGACGCTAAGAGTGAACAAATATCAAATTATTTATTTATTTTTTTACCTCTGATCTTTCTCTTGGCTCTGTAAATTTTGGAATGCACTTGACAGCTTCAGCTTTCTCATCAGCATGCCAATTTACTTCAATTGGTCCAGCTTATTATTGTATGGATGAAGGATTGGTAACTTAGTGTAAAAATACAGTAAATAACAATTTTCACTTCACCATTAAATTATCGACTAATATGAATTCCTTCTTTCATTTAGGTAATAACATAAATGCACAACGCTCTTAAAAAATTTGTTAACCATCCAAATTATGTGATTCTGTCTATACAGATGATGCAGGGAAGTAAACTCGTTATCCACTAAACCAAATATACTTACCTTAAACACTGGGCAAAAATCTCCTTCTCCCAATATGTTGGTAGGATTGAAGTCTTCGATTGCAGCCCTCAGTTCAGCATAACTAAAGGAGTAAGGTTTCACATCTAGTCCTTTTAATAGTGCAAACATTTTACAAAGAGATCTACAATGTTAATTAAGATCTGGCTATATGAGTGATTAGTATGCTGACAAGTGCCTTTAGATTGTGCATTTATCCTTTTCTGTCTTTGAATTAACATAAAGGTTGCACATATAGCTAACAACAGCAACACCAGCTTATGGCCATTTTCAGGACTTGCTGTCAGTGGTTTGTTTGATACGGTAGGTGTAAAATCTGCAGTCATTCTAAATATTCGGAGTTAGCCATATCAAATAAGAAAGTGAAATTCTACTTTGCATGACTACCATGAGAGTATACACTGATAGCAGAGATTGAAGGGCCATAATATCCTCTATAGGTATGCAGCAAGTACCCTTCCAGCCCAAAAGAAATGGATTTCAAGAAAATTGTTTGTTACTGGAGAAATGTATTCCTTAACGACAGCCCTAAAGGATCTCCCACCAGCCTCCTTTCTTATATCAAAGTCCTTTTCTTTACGATCACTCTGACAGTAAAGATTTTCAGTATTATCATCTTGATCCCCATCCCAAAGTTTCTCATCAACTATCTGGTCACCCTCTGCTGTCTGTCCCATCTGAGAATCCAAGTTCAGGTCCTCGTCATCCTCAAGGTCATCATCTTCTGAATCCTCACTAACACTGAATGTTTCACCATCGAAATCTCCTTCCATTTCTATTCCTTTATCATTGGCATTGGGCTATTTTTCTAACTCATCCTGTCCATCATGCTGCAAGATTTACAACTGTCAAGCTACTTCTATCATAAAATACTAAGAGAAATACGCTATGCACTAAATTTACCTTCTCAGATGTACCAAGGAGCTGAGATTCATCCTCAATCTGATCACTTACATCATTAACGCCTTCACCCTCTCCCATTCCTTCCACTGGCAGCTTCAGTCCCATTGCACTTTGAGTTTTCTGTTTCTTCTTGTGATGATCCAAATCCTTTACAAAAAATCAATATAAATATATGAGCGAGCACATTTGTAATTGAACAACAGAAAAACATACTGTTGCATGCACATCCAAAAATTCAGATAGGAAGCCATCTCCAAAAGTCAGGATCCAAAAGGACATAAAGATGCTTAAGTTGTATCTGCATCCGAGAACACACTTCATCTTTCTTATCCAAAGCCAAGTCAACAAATTCTCTCCGTAAACAAGTACATATAAGATGTCAGCATTAGCAAGTTTAAGCTAAAAAGTGAATGAAGTAACAAAACTAATAATGTGAAAAGAGTGAAAATGCACTGCTGCAGAAATTGTTTCACCAAGAGCATCATCAATTTCTTCCCGTTGTAGGACCTTTTTATGTGACTGAAAAAGGAAAGAAACACCTATTATAAAACCAAATAATGCTATTTAAACATAACTAAGTAATAAAAATAATTAATCAAACTATATTAATGGGTCACCAAAAGAAATAGATCTGGCAGCGAGAAGGGGACGGGATCTGAGTAGGAGAAGGCAAGTGCTTCCTTCGCCCCGAAGCTTTCACAGGAGAAGAAATGGGGAGAAGCGGGGATATTTTGCTAATGCGGAGGATGAAAAAGGCCCAAATGGCGGTGACGCGGCGAGGAAGCTTAACGGTCCGAACTTGCTTCATTCATTTAACGGTCCGAACTTTCTATTCAATCGAATTTAAGTTTATAATATTTTATTTAAGAATAAGTTCATTATTTTTTGTATTTAACATTTTTATATATTCATTTTATTTTATGATAAAATATGCTTTTTAATTTTAAATATATTTAAATAACAATCTAATATAACAATGCTTCTAATTATTTTGAGTTATAATTTAATTTGCTCAAACAGCTCAAATGAAGGGAAGCTTAAATTTTATTTTGAAATGAACTCCAATTAAAATTATTTTTTTAACTTCAAATATGATATATAGAAATTAATATTTTGAAATGAACTCCAATTAAAATTATTTTTTAACTTCAAATATGATAAATAGAAATTAATATTTTATACTATTAAGTTGGACGGTGTCCTGAGAACCAAAGGGATTCCAAGTTTATTTTAGAATTTAAAAAAAATTGAAAAAAAATATAATACAACAACATTTTAATATTTTTTAAATTATTTAAGATATTCTTTTTTATAATTTCATTAAAAGGTTATATTAATAGTTTTTTATTAAATTTATACTTTTAAAATTATACTACTCATTTAATAAATATTTTTAAAAAATAACTAATCACTTAATCTCATGTAGGCACTTAATCAAATTCAAAATATATTTTAAAAAAACTATTTCCTGAGTTATAAATATTTTTTAATATATATATATATATATAATTTTTAAAAAAAATAAAGAAAGTAAAGCATATAAATTATGATATGAATTTTAAAATATGCAACATAAATTTAAAAATAAATTATTTTAAAAGTTATAAATTCAAAATGGTATATATCAAAATTAGTCATATAATATTTTTTTTATTTGAAGTGTATTTTTATTCATATTTTAAAATTGAAATAAAATAATAAAAAAGTTTAGAAAAATATTCCTCGAATTACATCTAGATCATTAGATAAAAATTCAAAAATGATGAGCGAATAAGTAAAGAATGTCACCTACTGCTGCTGTGTAAATAAAAGTTTAAGATTAAAAAAGAATAAATTACCTATTTTTTATTTTCAATACATCTATTATTTTATTTAATTTTTTTGTTTAATTTTATATGCCCCTGCAAAAAAATTTTAATTTTGAAAAAGAAAATTATTTTTTTCAATTTTTTTATATTGTATGTAATAAGCTTTTTATGTTTTACTTACAACTTAAAAAAAATTCTTGTCGTATTGACAATTAGGTATTATTCAGCATCTACATCTAATGAACTCTTTGCTCACTAAAAGGTAAAAATGAGTAAATAAGTTGATCCAAATTCATTTTGTAATTATTTAATATTAATATAGAATAATTGAAATTTTTGAATCGATTGTTTAGGTTATTAATATAATACTTAGTTGATCTTATTATTTTTAAAATTTTATTATCGAATAAATCATGAAACTATTTAGATTTGGCAAAATGAGTCTATTTGGCAAAGTATTAAAAATCTCATCGAAAACTATTGGATATTGGGGCTTTAAAGAACCAATACGATTTTGTGAAAAATCATGGTGTCATCAATCGATAAAAGTCATAATTGACTTCAAAATCAAAATCTACATTTCGTGTAGATAGATCTAGACTATTAATTTACTCAAAACTGATTTAAGGGTGAATGAGAAATTAATTGTTCAAAGTCAGCCCAAAATGACATTAATTGTTAATTAATATTATATAAGGAAGTGGATGGGGAATAGTCCCACATCAGAAAAAATCGATGGGTTTCCCTTTCTTATTAATGTTGTTGTGTTAATGAAATTAACACAAAAACTCATGTGCTTTCTTCTCATGGGCGAGCAGGTGCTTGCACCTGCGAGCCTGCCACGCACACATGCGGCAATGGGACGTGGTAATGCCTATATGACATCCACGCGGGCAGGGAAAGATGACTGGACTGCTGACTAAGCGAACGGATGACAACCGTTGATCAAAGAGGTATGATAGATCGCATGTGATGTGATCTGGAGCGATGGATCGCAAAGAGTCGCGATATGGGCGTTGGTGATAAGGCTTGATCTGAAGCGTCAGATCAAATGGATCATTGGATCCAAATCCGACTGATGACAAAAAGAGATCTAAAGGGTTACAACCTTCCAAATCTGACGGATGAGATTAAAGGGAGATCTAAAGGGTTACAACCCTCCAAGTCGAACGGTCTAAATCGATCCTGTCCAAAGGACACAGTCACTTACCAAAGGATATTCTACATCTTCCCTTTGTGTTTACATATGAGTATAATATGGGGATTAGGATGGGAAAAGGTGTTTTCAAAATTAAATGGATGTTCTGACTCACTCTTTTGTTTGATACCTGTCTTTAAATTGTTGTTGATATTGATACTTGTCCTTTACTTGCAAATCTTACGATGATACCTTAATAAAAAAATAAAATTTATATTAAAAGTTGACTCGAGTTGGTCGTTTAGACCAATCGAGAAGATATAGTATGAGAATGTAACAATAGTGATAACTGGTACAAAGAAATAAAAAGAAATAATAAATATAAGAATGGAAAATACAAAAAGGGTAAAAACTATGAGCCTAGTTTTATACCAAAGTACTGGACCTCCCATATGTTGTGGTAGCACGATCGCCCGCAGTCCAGTGCCTAACCGCCCACATGTTGTTGTGGTAGCATGATCGTCCGTGGTCAGTGTTTATCATGTCTTCCATCGGTGAGGGCTTTTAGCGCGTACGTTAGATAACGTATGCGACGATATACTCTGAGAAAGCTATTAGTGTATATATAAAAATATTATCCAAGTTGATTTATCAGACTTATACCATTGATATAGATATACATGTTGATACTCACATGATCATAATCAAGGTTTGAAATCTCGTGCCGTATCGCTCGATACGCACGAAAAATTTTGTTCCGCCGCTGCACCGGCACCGGCACAGTGCCGGCACAAGAGTTTCGGCCGGGGAACGCCTCCGGAGGCGTCGCCCGGGCTCGGTGGCGCCTCCGGAGGCGTCGCCG
>NC_133866.1:894496-970142 GCF_044706935.1 Curcuma longa
TAATCTCGTTTCCTCGAGGCCTTGGCCCGCGTCTCCCCCTAACTACGGAGCTCTTCGCTAATCACTCGACACAGTTCCCTAAAATACTAAACATACCGGACTCATTACGTTTCCTCGACCGCATGGAAGAAGACGAGGGGTGCCGGGGAATTGCACAGAGTATCTTAGCGAAACAAACAAAAAATACAAGGCTAACGGAAAGGAGATGTCTTTACATTTCTCAAAATCGGAACAATTTACATAAGTCACCAAACCGGGTACATCATTTTCTTTTCTTAGCCGGCCCTGACACTTTTCCCTTCTTAACCGACTCTGGCAGCTCGGCCCACACCTTTTGTATATCTAGAAAGCCAAGGGAGGTGCCAGGAAGAAGTACTCCCGCCTGGCACACCTGCTTCAAGGCTCCCTCGAAGCCATATTGGAGCATCTTCGCCGTCTCCTTCTGGTATTGATTGGTGTATTCCTTCGACTCCAGCCAAGCTTCCTTCGCTACCTTGGCCGTTCGCTGCTCTTCGTCCAGCTTGTAGGCAGCCAGCTCGCCACAGGACTTGGCAAGGAGGTTGTCGATGACCTTCTGTCCTTCCTTAGGTCTTTGAGTTGATCTTTCATAAGGGTCGACTTTCATAAGGGTCGAGTCCGCAAGCGCCTTCGACAACTCCTCATCCCGCTGGGCTAATCGGGCTCGGACTTGCTGCAACTCTTCCTCCTTGGCCTTGATCGTTTGCTCCAACGCTTCCACCTTGTCCTCGGCCAAGAACATTCTGGACGCGGCAGCGCTGAGCCTCTTGTGCGCTTTTCGGCCATCTCGGCGCGAGCCTCAGCCGCCTCAGTGCGCGCTTCAGCCGCCTTGGCACGAGCATCACTGAGCTCCCGCCATTGCACCGAGTCCCGAGCCGTCACGTTCTCGGATTGGTGCTCCAGGAAGTGGAGGTGACGGTAAATCTCAGGGAGCCGAGTATGTAGCTCGAGGTACTCAAACCAGACCTGCACCAAGCATCACCTGTTAGGCCTCGTCTATTACAGAAAAAGGCATTGAATGTCTTACCCTCATCAGATTATAGCTACCGCGGTTGAGCAAATCCATCGTCGACAGCACAGAGAAGCTCTCGGCACCACGCACGACTCTTATATGATCCATGACGCCGGTGACTTCTTCCCATCGAAAAGGCGCGTCCGCTGCGACACTGGGTCGTACCTGCGGAAGCTCCTGGACCGGACCCTGGTTGGAGAGGAGAAGGCAGTAGGATTTACTCTGCCCCTGATGGACACAGGGGCTGGAAAAGTTGCGACTAAGGGAAGTGGGGCGGCCATCTCGATAGTGGGAGCCGACGCTGCTCTCCCTCGGCTCGGCCGCCGTTGCGCAGAAGGCCGATGTTTGCCTCATCCGCTCCGTGACCTCTTTCCCCGACTCTGGGGCCACCCTTGCCGTCTCGGATCCCGAATCTAGACGAACCATGTCATCCACTCCTGATGGTACCGACTCGATCGGGTTGGTGATGGGTCTTCTTCTCTCGAAACTCTCGGCTCAGGATGATTCGATTTGTCTGGATTGACTTTGCTACCTTCTTCAAGTGCTGCTCCTTAGTGGCCAGGGGCGAAGTACGCTTTGAAGCAGAGCGGGAAGATGTTCGCCGAATGGAGGTCTCAGCGAGGTCGCAGTCTCTCCTCCGCCACTCTCGGGCGCTGTCGCCGCCAAGGTCTCCGCCGAGGCGGGAGGCGTCAACATCGCCTCAAAGGATGCCTTGTCCCATTTCAGGTACTTGTTCGTCGAGGAAGCCATCCAAAGATCGTCTGCAATCAGGAGAGAACAAAGGCGAGTTAGTCTTTACAAAAGCCTGAATAATAACAAGTCTCACCTATCGGCTCGGACAACTCTGCTGCTATCGGACTTAGGCCGGCCCGATACAAGAGCCCTTCCTCGCCCACAAGCCTCTCGACATCATACTTCAGGCCACTTAGCCGCTCGTACACTTCCTGAAAGACCGAGTCCTCCTTGTAAAACCCTAAAGTCGGCTGACTCGGGAGCTCCCTTTGCCATTCGGAGATCAGATTGAGGGGACTCGGAGGGCGAAGGAAGAAGAATCTCTCCTTCCAGCCCTTATGGGAAGTCGGGTAATTGTCCAAGAAATTACACCCGGCTCGGGCATTAAAGTAAAAGACGCCTTCCTCCTTCATCTTCGGAAAGAAGAAGAAGTGGAATACAGAAGGATTCAAGGGAATCCCGTACACTCTAAAAACTAGAAAAGCGCCGCAAAGAAGGCGAAAGGAGTTCGGGACCAATTGATTTAAGGGAATACCAAAGTACCTCGAGACTTCTAGGAAGAACTCAAGGATCGGGAACCTAAGCCCCCTTCCAGTTGGTCCAGGAAGAAGGTCATGTAGCCGGGAGGAGGAAGACTCGGACGATGTCGACGCTTGGGGACCTTAAGCCTATACTCGCTAGGGATGGCGTACTTCTGTTTAAGAAGGGAAAGGGACTTGGTTGTGAAGGCGGAGGTCACCAACTCATGCCAAACTTCCCCCGACTCCGACGACATTCCTAAAAACCCTAGGTGCACGGCCTCCTATGGGATAGGAAACAAGGAGAAGAAACAACACAGGTCGGGACTTACTCAAGGAGAAGAGTGGTTCGCCTGAGGAAGAAGATGAAGGCTCGGAAGGGTCGCACAGGCGATGGTACAGGCGCTGCGCACCTTCCTCATCCTCCTTTTATTCAAAACCCGACGAACCCCAACCGTCTGATCAGGCGGTCACCAAAAGGCGGGGCTTCGATATCAGCCGCATGATGGGCACAGGTCCCTGAGCAAATCTCCTGCCGTCATGATGACGATTCGCAAATCCCATCGGATGTCATGTTTCATTAAATGCTCTCCTCGGAAAAGACCTCGACCATACCTTGCACGTGCGCGCCGCCATGCCGTGTCACCAACAGCCAATCTCAACCGCCGCGTAGCCCGAGAACTCGGCGACTGACAATCGAATCAATTACGATCCAGGTATCCCGGTTCTCACTCCACTAGGATTCAGAAGTGTCTGGCCCGCCCGAAGTGAACGGTGCCATCATGCCATTCGGTAATTGGATTCCTTTGCGATCTTCGAGTCAGCCATGCATCTTAAGGTAGTCCTCGGACATTCATAACGGCTACTCACCCGAGCCGAATCCGTATAGGAATTCTACTCAGCGTTTTCTTTTGCGAAGTCGAAGGCTTACATCCTCGTTGCTCATATGAACAACAGATCTGGCTCGGAGTCTTCGATCTTTAGAGGGCTAAGGACCCAAAAGTTCATAACGACAAAGTTTTCCCAAATAACCAAACCTCAGCGACCATAAGTAGGCGTGGCAAAAAGTTTTCATTAAGTGCAGAAATTAACAAGGATGCAAAACATACACTGATACATTAGACCCTCACCCTCTCCTCTCGGATTCGGGCAACTCCGACCAAACCCTATTTATATCTAAGTACATCAAAAGAGAAATTTGAGGGGAACAGCCCCGCCTCGCCCAACTTTAGTGCCCCCTCAAACCCTCGCTGCAGCCAGTCTTCTGCTCAAACTGATCTATGTATTCTTCAGACTGCAGCCAGGCTTCCTTAGCAGCTTGAACTCGGCTGGCTTCCCCCTCCTTATAAGCGGCCAACTCGGCTCGGGACTTCTCCAAGTCGGCTCGAGCCTTCTCCAGTTCCTCAAGGAGTTTGCATCCCTCTGCCGCCTCCTCGGCCTGCTTCCGCTGGGTGGCCGACTCCTCAAGGATGCGGGACAGCTCCTCCTCCTGCTTGGCCAGCTGATCCCTGAGCGTGTTTTAACTGCTCTTGGCCCTTGGTCCAGGTCGCCTCCAAATCTCGCTCCAGGGCCTCCACCTTGTCATGAGCCTCGAGTAGTTCGGCTCGGTATTGGTCGGCCTCCTCATTGCTCTTGGCCGCCCTCGCCCGTGCCTCATCCCGCTCCTGAGCCAATTCCAGGACTCGGGCTTTCGACTCACTCAGCGCCTTGTCCACCGCAGTGAATTGGCGGTTTAGGCGGAGCAGCCGGCTGTGCAGCTCCAAGTGCTCGGCCCAAAACTGCATATAAAGACATATTATCTTGATTAAAACAAACTCAAGAGGAGAAGCAGTAAACTTACCCGCATAAGGTGATAGTTGTCGTGGTAGCTGAGCTCCGACGTAGTGATTCCTTGAAAGGAATCAGCGCGACGTAGGGCTCGGATTCGGTTCATCATGCCTAGCGCCTCCTCGTGAGTGAAAGGCGCGTCCGCGGCACTTGCGTAATCCGCGTCCCGCGGAAGTCAGTTGAAGGGAAGGAGGTCTGCCCCCCTTCCGCAGAGCCAGCGGGACCCGATCCTTCTCCCTTGGCTCCCGACCCCGAAGCCGCGACTGTCGGTTCGGTTCTGGATACCTGATCACCCGGAGTTGGCACCCTCTCCAGCACCTCCATTAATGGAGCAGATCGGCTCGGCTGCTCCGGTCTCTATCTCGGCCACGGTCGCCGTTGGTTCCCCTTCCAGGGCCATTCGAATCACCTCAGCCCTTGCCGGTTGGGATGGCTGTCCCGATTCGGCCATCAGCGGTGTCGGCTCCACACCAGACGAACTCGGGACCGATTTGCCAGCCTCGGAAGTGCCTACCTTCTTCGCGCGCTTCGCCTTCTTCTCCTCCTTCCCCGAGGATCGGTGGTGATGCTTCTTGTGGGACTTGGAAGGTTTGGGCGGGCGCTCCTTCTTGGCTCGCGCATGTCAGGCCCCTGACTCCTCTCGGGTTGGCTGGTTCGCCCGAATGGGGACTTCGGTCTCGGGCGCCACGACCTCGGCCCTTCCTTGCTCTCGGGCCTCCACACCTGGAGTAGCAGCTGGAGCCGTAGGAATCGCGAAGGCGCCGAGGACCGCCTTGTCCCACTTCAAATATTTGTTCATTGACGCCGCCATCCAGATGTCGGCTGCAAACAAGCAAAAAAGCTCAGTTAGTTATTACAAAAGTCAAATACTTCTACTTCTTACCGAGAGGTTGCGATAGTTCAGCGGCAATCGGGCTTAGTCCGCCTTGGTATAGCAGTCCCTCCTCGCTCACCAACTGATTAACATCGAACTTCAAGCCCTTCAGTGATTCGGCCATTGTCCACGACCTCTGGATTGGTCCGATGAAATTTCAGTGTAGGTGGAATCGGAAGTTCGCGTTGCCACCTAGCTAGGAAAGGAATCGGACTCGGAAGCTGATGAAGAAAAATTTGTCCTTCCAATGTTTGTGGGAAGTGGGATACTTGTCGAGGAAATTGATCCCGGGTTTGGCGTTGAAGAAAAAGACACCGTCTTCTTTTCTCTTTGGGTAAAAGAATAGGTGGAAAATGGAGGCCGCAGAGGGAGGTGATACATGCGAAAGACAAGGGCGACTCCACAGAGGAGTCGGAAAGAGTTAGGGGCAAGCTGGTTGAGGGGAATGCCGAAGTAGGTCGAGGCAGCTCGGAAGAACTCCGGAACCGGGAATCGAAGACCACCTTAAAGCTGACCGTGGAAAAAGGCCAGGCTGTCCGCGGAGGCGAACAAGGTCGTTGGTCTGGCTCTGGAACTCTAATCCTAAGGTCGACCGGTATCTCGTAAGCTAACCTAGTCATGGATACGGACTTCTGGAGGGAAGGTCAACTCTATGGACTCATACCAAGGACCGGAACCCTCTTCCGACGCCATTTTCAGAAAGAAGCAGAGCAGAAAGGAACAAAGACTTACGAATGTAGAGATAAGGCGATGGAGGCACCAGTAAACCAAAGAGACGACGAAGCAGATGCACGAAGGAAGAAAAAGTGCAAGAAAGATGATCGCGTGGCCATCGCGCGTCCGATATAGTGCCCTATATATCCAAGACCCTAGCCTGATCAGAGCCGTCGGATCGGGCGACGAGAAGTGGAAAGGAAACGATCGACAGCCGTCCGATGAGGCCAAGGCGACTACGGTGCAACTGTTCAAAGCATTGGCCGGACTCCGACTTGACTCACGACTGCCAAATGCACTGGTTTAGTTAGTCAAGCTCACGTCTCCTTCGACTAGACTAGCGGGGAGGCTTGTGTTATGGTCGTAAGGGGTGAGACGCGGTTAGTCAAGTCCGAGGGTAACTTATCTAGTCCGGCCCAGAACGTCGCCGGGCCGAGTCGGGTCCTCGAGGCGGGCTCGGAACACCACAGAACCCGAACCGAGCTGGATCCTCAAGTCGAGCTCAGCTTGCAAGTCGAATCGAGTAGGACCCGATGACGGCACCTCTCCGACAGAGCCGTAACTATATCAAGGCTCATCCTCTCAACTACTCGGTACCAAGCCGAGCCGGATCCTCAAAGCGGGCTCGAAGCATCATGGAGCCCGGATCGAGCCATAAGGCCCGCCCTCGGTACCGAGCCGAATCCCCGGCCCCTCGGCCCCGAGCCGAATAGATCCATTCGAACATAGAGGAGTACACTGGTGATACTGGTGCTGGTAAGTACAGGAGGGATACGGATCTTAGGGAGCACATTGGGGATGCTCTTGGAGTTCCTAGAGTTACTGCTTTGGAGGAAAGGAGTTCATACTTACTAGCCCACTGAAAGAGGGAGAAAGGAGAGCACCAGGGGTCTTCGACTTTGGAGTTGATACGGGGGTAGGAGTTGATCCCAGGGTCTTAGACTTTGGAGTAGGGCGTTAGCTCCGCACCTTGGAAGTTGGTACTGAAGGAAAGAAACTTAAGTCAAATACTACCACACGCACGCCTCACCCAAAATTATCATACCTTAGTTGCTCGCAAATAGTAACTCAGTAGCAACCTTTTGCTTTGGATTGACGATCCAAAGGAGTAGCTCCAAGTTGGTTGTGCTTTCCCCTCCCTTGTTTACTTTCCCTTGCGTTGAACACAAGGACGGTAAGGAAGAACCTCTACAACTGGGGCTCTATCTGTTAAGTATTAAATGTACTTTGAATTTAAAGGAAGTAAGTTGCTCCTAAGAAACGCCTCAACTCAAAAGTCGCATACCTGCTTTCTTTTGTGCCCTACTCAACAGCCGGATGTAAATGCTTTACTCGAAAGGCGACAACCCTAGCAACAGGAAGAGTAGCCCTAGTAGTTTATTCGGTAGCTTTATCCGTAGCAGGAGTAGTAGCTTCAGTAGCCCTAGTAGTATAATCATGAGCCGCGGCAGCCTGCCTAGCTACAGTATCCGCCTCAGTAGCCGCAGTGTCCTCGAAAGCAGCAGCTACAGTAGCAGCCTGAGTAGCAGCAGTGGTTTCCTCAGTAGCCGTATTTACTTTAGTCAGTTTCATCAAACTTTAGCTTCAGCTTCAGATTCTGGGTATAAGTCTCCTTCTTGAGTTCCCTAGTATGCTACTATGTCTTTTTTGCTCGCAACTAAGTTGCTCACAACCTATACCATACTAAGTCTTGCACGTGTTGCTCGCAAGCTCTCCACTAGCGGAACCCCCTAACATCAGCAGAATTTTGTTTCGCACGTATGCGTAGTGTTTACCTTTCTAGGCCGAGCGGTTGTGTCCTATGAAGCCCTCCTGAGTGGGCTAGCTAAGTATTTAATCCTTGAACTCTATTCAGAAGGCGAAGAAGCCCCGTAAGGATCAACATCCGTAAGCGTACCTAGTAACTGGAAAGGCATCATTGACAGCTCTCAAGTCAGTAACCGTAGTACGAGTCACTCTTCAGTAGCAGCAGTAGTCTCCTCAGTAGCCTCACAGTAGTAGTATTAGTCTCTACTTTGTAGCAGCAAGAGTGTAGTAGTATATAAGAGCTGCATTTCCTTTAGTAGCTTTTAAAGCAACTAATTTCGATAGTCAAAGTTTTGATTTTGAAAGGTCTGATTCAGCTTCAAGTTATGGGTAAATGATGTCTTTATTTCCCTAGTTTATTCTAGATTATTCCTTTGCTCGCATAAGAGTTGCTCGCAAATAGTTACTTAAGTGGGAAGCTATGCTACAGAGAAATCTGCAGCAGAATTGAGTTGCCTTCTCTGTTTGTGCTTTACCCTTATAATCTACGCCATTTTAATGTTTTATCGGTATAGGAGATCAACTTTTCGCAAACTGAAGGACCAAAGCGGATTATTACCAGTATAGTTGCGTGCCCTCCTTAGTAAGTTCGTTTGAGCGCCATTCACAAAATTCTGCTGATGTTAGGGGGCTAGGAGAGAGCTTGCGAGCAACCCTATACCAGTAACTCAAGACTTAGTAGGAGATATTACTTGGGAAACTCTTAAGCGAGCAAAAAAGCCATAGGAGCTACTAGGTAACTAAAGAATATACTTCTACCCATAACTTGAAGCTGAAGCTAATTCCTTCAAAACTTACTAAAGGAAAGACTCCTACATAGTACATTGGTGCTGATACAAATACGTAGAGACTCATGCTGCTCCTGCTGCTACTGAAGCTACTGAAGCTAGGCATGCAGCTACGGCTCATGAGGATACTACTACGGATACTGAAGCTACTCTTCCTATAGGCATGCGGCTACGGCTGAGGCTACATAGGCTACTGAGTACAATGGGGCTACTATGAGAGTTGCTCTTGGGGCTCCTGACCTTGAGGCTTTAGAGTACACTGCTCATAAAGAGAGTACACAGGTGCTCGACCGACAAGGATACTAAATACCAGGCATAAGGGCAAGACGTAGGTCCGAGCTTGCGAGCAACTTGCGAGCAATATCTCAATAACTAATCAATTTAGGAATAGAGGAGTGAATGTTATATAGTATGGCCTCCCAGAATCTTCATTATACTTGTAACTTGCTGCTGTTTTAGTCGCTCAATTAGTTCCTTTAAAACTGAATTAACTAAAGACTTACCTAGAGTAAACTCTTGCTGCTACAAAGAAGTAGAGACTACTACTACTAATACTACTGCGGCTAGTCAGGCTACTACATAGGCTACTGAAGCTACTCGTACACTATTCCTTACTGCCTTTAGAGCTAGAGAGAGAAGCGGGCACTTCAGACTACTCTACAACGGGGGGATGCCTTTGAAGTCACTCTTGCTGCTAGGGATGCTCCTACTGAGTACACTGCTGCTACGGCCGAGACAAATTTACTAGGGGAGAGCTTGCGAGCAACTCTTAAGCGAGCAATAAAGACAGGAAGAACAAATACTGGAACTAAGGAAAGACTTACATCATCATGAACATACTTAACACTTAAATCACTTTCTCATCTTGAAAAAAGTAGATAAAGAGAGCTTCTTGCTTTAAAAGAGTTCCCAGTATTATAGCCTAGGGATGCTGCTACTGAAGTCACTCTTCCTACGTAGGGCTGCCTTTGGAAAAGAGCTATCAATTCAGACTCGTGTGATGCTTTTATACTTGCTTCTCTTGCTACTTTGTAACAGCAGATATTTAATACTACGCTAAATATTTGTACAGCAATTGCTTAGGGAATTCTTAGGGAAAAGTACATCAATTCTGGAGCTGCACAAAGTAGCTCAATTCGTAGAATCAGCCTGTATATATAATTCGCTTGAAAAGTATATCAATTCGTAGACTCAGTTGGGGCTTGACTTGAAAAGTATATCAATTCGTAGACTCAGTTGGGGCTTGACTTGAAAAGTATATCAATTAGGTGCTTCAGATAAATTAGGTGCTTCAACAGTAGGATAAATTCGCGTTTCACTTGATACACACTTTGTATATCAATTTGGAGCTGCAAAAGTAGAGAAATTAGGTGTTGGAGCTCTTTCTTTTGTTCCTGCAAAAAGTAGAGAATCCTCTGGAGCTGCACAAAGTAGATATAAATTCGGTGCTTCAACAGTAGAGAAAGTCGTAGACTCTGTTGTTGCTTCATGTTAAGTATATAGAGATCTTCCCCACTTCTCTAAGTTCTCTGTAAATGCTTTCAAAGTTGGGGCTACAGTAGATACTAATGCTTCTGCTGTTTCTGTTGGGGCTGCTTTTGATGCTCCTGGAAGTTCCTATAGTCAATCTTTTGCAGTTGCCTTTGGAGTTGCTTAAATGCTTTTGTTGCTTTTATAGTTGCTGTTGTTGCTGCCTTTGGAGTTGCTGCGGGTGAGGCTTTCGAGTCCAACGTCGCTAGGGATGCTCCTGCTGAGGCTGTTGAGTACAATGTTGCTAGGGATGCAGTTGAAGCTTTCGAGTTCACTAAACGGGCACAACTTGGAGCTAGGGATGCAGGTGATGCTAGTGTTACGGCTTTCCTTTGAGTAAAGTATGTAGCTACTGATGTTGCCACTATTAGGGCTGCAGTTAGAGTTCCTCTTGGGGCTGAGTTAGAGTTCCTCTTGGGGCTGGTACAGTGAGAGTCGATAGTACACCTCTTGGGGCTGAGTTAGAGTCGATAGTACAGTTGCTCTTGGGGCTTTCGGAGTTCCTAGTAGAGTAGCTTTAGTTAGAGTTGCTCCTGGTACTGCTTTTGAGTTAACCCAACAGTAGGCCTTTTGAGTTAAGGATGTTCCTGCTGTTGCTGAGTCTAGGGTTGCTGCCTTTGGAGATGTCTCCTAGGCTTTTGAGTTGTTGTTGTTGGACTGAACCAGTAGTAGGCTTTTGCTTTTAAAGTAGCTAAATTAGGTAAGTAGCTAAATTAGGTGCAGCAAAAGTAGCTAAAGTAGACTCAGTTGCGGCTTTCAAAGTTGGGGCTAAAGTCTCATCCTCTGGAGCTGCAAAAGTAGCGAAATTCGTAGACTCAGTTGGGGCTTCTAAAGTCGTAGACTCAGTTGGGGCTTCTAAATAATTCGTAGACCACACCCTTACTATATAATTCGCTTTTGGAGTAGCTAAATTCGTAGACTCAGTATATGCTTGAAAAGTAGCTGTTGCTGCTGGCTCCTTTAGTAAATGCTTTTGGAGTAGCTAAATTCGTAGACTCAGTTGCGGCTAAAGTAGACTCCTCCGTTGCTGCTGCTTCAACAGTTGATAAGTATGTTCCTGTTCCTCAAGTAAATACTAATGCTCTTGCAGTTCCTGTAGATAGGGCTGATGACCCTGATGGAGTTCCTCTTCCTACTGTATCATCAGTTGGTGCTTTTGGAGTAGCTTTGGAGCTCTTCAGTAGTCACTGTTTTAAAAGTTGCTTTTGCAGTTGCCTTTGCAGTTCCCGGTCCTTTAGTTGATGCCTTTGCAGTTCCTCTTCCTGGGTCTTCGACTTTAGGAGTGCCTAGTGTTCCTGCTGCTAGAGTTCCTAGTGTTCCTGCCTTTAGAGATGTCAATGATGCCTTTGGAGTAGTTCCTTTAGTTGCTGCCTTTGGAGCTGTCACTTCGGGCTCTTTTGAATGGGATTTCAGACTCCTTTGATGTATAGGATTTCATACTACGTTGCCGATGGTGAGTCTAGTAAAGTAGACTCCTCTGTTGCTGCTGGTAAAGTTGCTTCTGGTGCAGCCTTACTATATAATTCGCTTTAAAAGTAGTTGGTGCTAGGGTTCCTGATGTTTTACTTGCTTCTGGTAATGCTGCTGAAGTTGACTCTGTTGCGACTTTGAATCCTGTAGCTGGGCCTATTTTGACTTGCAAATACAACCCGCTGCTGCTGAAGTTGACTCTGTTTGTTGCGACTTTGAATCCTATGCGACTTTGAATCCTAGGGCTAAAGTAGACTCCTCTGTTGCTCCTTTCCTTTTTTGAGTTAAGGATGTTGCTGTTTCGGCTGCTGTTGAGTAATCCTATTGTGTTGCTGCTGTTGCTGCTACTGTTCCTGCCTTTGCAGCTCTCACTTCAGTCATCGTCACTTCAGACTACGCACCTCAGAAAAGTCACTTCAGACTACGACGCGGCTGCCTTTGCAGTTCATGTTCCTACTGTTGATGGGTCTTCGACTTTAGGAGTTCCTATTCCTAGTGTTGCTGCCTTTCGAGTAAAGGATTTACATCCTTAGTAGCCTACTGAGTACGGATAAAGAAAGCATTCCTTAGGGCTTCGGCTTCGGCACCTTCGGCTGAGGAAGTTGCGAGCAATAAAGACAGGAAGAATCAACTATGGACATAGAGGAAAGACTTCTACCAGAAGAATTAGACCTGTAACTTAAAGCTTCAAATCTTGCTTTAAAAAAGTAGCTGCTTTTGAAGCTGTTTTAGGTGCTCCTAGGGATGCTGTTAGTAAGTCTAGTGAAGTTGCTCTTTCTTGAAGTAATACAAGGATAGGGCTGCTGGTGAAGTTGACTCTGGTGCTGCTTTAGAGGCTCTGTCTCACTTGGGTAAGTTGCTCTTGAGGCTGGCACTGGTGATGCTCTTCCAGTTCCTAAAGTAGAATCTGATGTTCCTAGTGCAGTTCCTGGGTACTCGACTTTAGGAGTTGATCCTTCGGTATCAGTTGCTCCTCAGTAGGGTACTCGGCTCTTGAGTAGAGGGATTCGCCTTTTGAGTTTAGGCCTTAGCTCCTCGGCTTTGGAGTTCTTACTCAGTATATTACATACTTAACTACTAGAGGGGCAGCAACTGTTGTCAGGGTTCTCCTCCTTGTGTTTCCGTCCTAACAGATAGAGGTGTGCTCCGGTTGTCAGGGTTCTCCTCCTTGTGAATGTTATATAGTATGGCCTTCGGTTTCATTTGATGTATTGCCTCGGGTTTCAGTTTATTATAGTATGGCCTTGTGATACAATCAGAAATTTTCAGGCAGAAATTTTAAGGCAAAAAAATAGACCTAAATTAGGTTAGGTAAGTAGATAAATTAGGTAAGTAGCTAAAGTCTCATCCTCTGGTGCTTTCAAAGTAGAGAAATTCCTAGAATCAGTAAATGCTTGAAAAGTAGCTGTTGCTACTGGTGCTGCCCTTGGTAGAAAGAGAGCGGCTAAAGTAAATGATGCTACTGTTGATACTGTTGATGCCCTTGGTTTGGTAGAGCTGCTAAAGTAAATGATGCTACTGTTGATGTTACTACTGTAGATAATGCTGCTTTAGTTCCTAGTGTAGCTGTTGCTCCTGTAAATGCTCCTTTAGTTCCTGCTAAAGTCAAGGCTGCTACGGCTGGTGCTACGGCTGTTCCTAAATATGCTTTAGTTCCTACTGGTGCTAGGGATGCTCCTAAAGTCAATGCTTTAGTTCCTACTGGTGCTAGGGATGCTCCTGTTCCTACTGTTGCTAGGGCTCCCGCTATTGCAGTTCCTGTTCCCAGGGATGCTGATGCTGCAGTTGCTCTCGAGTCCAGTAGTAGGGCTGCTGATGCTTTCTATACTGTTGCTCCTGCTTTTGAGTACTTTGAGTACACTGGTAATGCTGGTAATGCTTTCGCAGTTGAGATAAGTAGTGCAGCTTTCGAGTCGTACACTGATGTTGCTTTAGTTGCAGTTCCTGCTTTTGAACTCTCACAAGGGGCTTTTGAGCTCTCACTTAGGGTTGGGTTAGTTGCTTTTGAACTTTTGAGCTGGCACTTCAGAATCTGTTGCTTCGTGTTAAGTATATAGAGAAATTCGTATCATCAGTTGCTGCTTTTGAACCTCTCGCTTCAGAATCAGTTGGGGCTTTTTTAGTTCTAGTTGCTAAAGTAGAAAAGACTAACTACCTTGTTGCTGGTGCAGTTGTTGTTGTTGTTGTTGCTACTGTAGATGTAGATAATGCTGCTACTGTTCCTAGTGTTCCTGCCTTTGGAGCTGGCACTGGAGCTGCAGACTCGAGAGCTGGCACTGGAGCTGTCACTTCAGTCACTGTTGCTAGGGTTGACGCTTTCTTTTGAGTATACTACTAGGTAGGGCTGCTTTTGAGTCTGAGTCTAGTGTAGCTGTTGCTAGGGTTGCTACTACTGCTCTTGCAGTTGCTCCTCTTCCTGGGTACTCGGCTGTTGGAGTTCCTAGTGTTCCTGTTGCTGCTTTAGAGTCGTCTACTAGTAAGTGCTCCTGTATTGTTCCTGCTTCAACAGTTCCTAGTAGGGCTGCTGCTGTTGATGAGTACATTGGGGCTGTTGCTGCTCTTGCAGTTCCTAAAGTAGACTCAGTTGTTGCTAAAGTAGATAAAGTCTCATCCTCTGTTGCTAAATAATATATTCGTAGACTCCTTGCTTCATGTTAAGTATATAGATAAATTCTTCGTTGCTAGGGTTGATGATGTTGCTGTAGCTCCTGCTCCTAAAGTAGACTCAGTTGTTGCTGCTGTAGCTACTGTTCCTGCCTTTGTTGGAGCTGTCACCGCAGACTCGAGAGAGCTGGCACTAGAAGCTGTCACTTCAGTCACTGTTGCTAGGGTTCCTTTAGTTTTAGTTGCTTCTGGTGATGCAGATAAAGTCAATGCTTTTGGAGTAGCTAAATTCGTATCATCAGTAAATGCTTGAAAAGTTGCTAAAGTAGAAAAATCCTCTGGTGCTGCTAAAGTAGAAGAATCTGGTGCTTGAAAAGTAGATAAAGGAGACTCATATGGTGCTTTCAAAGTAGATCAATTCGTATCTGTTGCTTTAGCTCTGCAAAAGTCGTATCATCAGTTGTTGCTTTAGCTTAAAAAGTAGATCAATTCGTATCTGTTGCTTTAAAAGTTGTTCATTCAGTAGACTCAGTTGGGGCTTTCAAAGTTGGGGATAAAGTAGCTACTAATGCTTCTGTTTTTAATCCTATTGGTAATGCTTTTGATGCAGCTGATGATGATGCTCTATATGTTCCTGGTGCTACTCCACTTACTGGTGCCTTTGGAGTTCCTATTGGGGCTGCCTTTGGAGTTGCTCTCGGTGATGCTTTAGTTGCTACTGGTGCTGCTTTTGAGTTTGAATCCTATGTTGCTTTTGGTGTTGCTGCTTTTTAAACTGTAACTTCGGGAGTAGCTTTTGAAGCTGGCACTGGGGCTCCAGTTGCAGTTCCTAGTGTTGATGCCTTTCGAGTTTGAATCCTGTGTTGATGCGCTTTTGAGTCTAGTGTTGCTGTTGCAGTTCCTAAAGGAGAATCTGATGTTGCTGGTGCAGTTCCTGGGTCTTCGGCTGTTGCAGTTCCTATTGATGCTGCTGCTTAAAACCTCCTGGTGCTAGGCCTACCTCTTGGGGCTGTAGCTTCTGGTGCTAAAGTAGATGATGCTGATGTTGCTGTAGCTTCTGGTGCTAAAGTAGATGATGCTTCTGTAGCTGTAGCTTCTGGTGATGCAGTAGATGCTGATGTAGCTGTAGCTTCTGTTGCTTTAGCTGCTAAAGTAGATCAAGGTGAAAAAATATGCTTCAACAACAGTAGAATCCAAAGTAGAAGCCGTTGTTGCTTTAGCTTCAAAAGTATATCAATTCGTTGCTTGAAAAGTAGTGTTGTTGCTAGGGTTGCTACTGTTCCTGCCCTTGGTAGAGCTGTCACCGCAGACTCTGGAGCTGTAACTGGTGCTGCTGTTAGAGTTCCTCATTTAGAGTTCCTCATAAAGTAGAAGACTACCTTGTTGCTTTCAAAGTTGGTGCTTTTGCAGTTGCTAAAGTAGACTCCTCTGTTGCTCCTTTCCTTTGAAGTCAAGGATAGTGCTGCTGTTGATCCTTTCGAGTAAAGGATGTAAATCCTTAGTAGCCTACGCAGTACGGATAAAGAAAGCTCCTTAGGGATGCGGCTTCGGCACACCTTCGGCTTTTGAGTTGCGAGCAACCATCTTGCGAGCAATACAGACAGGAAGAATACATTACGGAACTAAGGAAAGACTTCCACCATCAGAATTAGACCTAACACAAAGTACTTCAAATCTGGCTTTACAAAGTAGCAGCTTTCTTTTGAAGCTGTTTTAGGTGCTGCTAGGGCTGCTGATAGGGCTGCTCTGTTGAGCTTGGAGTTGCTGCTTTTGAGTTGTTGGACACTGAAACCCTTAAGTAGGCTGTTGAGTAGGGGTAAAGAAAGAAAGCACCTGCGGCTTCGGCTCTTGAAGTCAGCACCTGCGGCTTCGGCTTTTGAGCCATACTATAATAATTTCACAAGTGGGTCTTCGGCTTTTGGAGTTCCTATTGGAGTGGCTGTTGCAGTTGCTCTTGAACTGTCACTTAGGATGTTGCTCCTGTTGATTAGGATGTTGCTCCTGTTGATGCTTTTGAAGTTCCTTCTGTTGCTGCTTTGGAGTACACTAGTGTTGCTGTTTTAAAAGTAGCTTTTGCAGTTGCCTTTGGAGTTACCGTTCCTAGGGTTGATGCCTTTGCAGTTCCTGGGTCTTCGACTTTACTTTAGGAGTGCCTAGGGATGCAGCTGCTGCAGAAATAATTGAATAGTGGCTGGTGATGCCTTTAGAGCTCCCACTTCGGATGTTGAGTTAGTGACTTCTTACACTTAACAGATACCTTATCTAGGATAGACCTTAGGTACTGATACGTCCTTATGTTCCGCGCCGGGTAAGTCCCACCCGAGGGGGATAGGCAGGTAACACGGGCCTTAAACAAAAGCAAGGATAGAATTTACCAAAGAAGTCTGATTGTCTCTAGTAAAAGGAAAACACAAAAACGAACGCAGAGGCCTAGGGCGCGCCATAAAACTTAGGTTGAAGGGCCCTGTATATATATTTGTCTTTGCACTTTTTATATCACTTTGGAGCTCTCACTTCAGTAGTCACTGTTCCTAGGGTTGCTATTGCAGTTACCGGTCCTAGGGATGCAGCTGCTGCTGGGGCAGTTGCTCCTGGTGCTAGGGTTCCTGATGTTTTACTTCCTTCTGGTGATGCTCCTTTAGTTGCAGCTTTTTAAACTGTAACTTCGGGAAAAGTAGCTTTTGAAGCTGGCACTTCGGGCTCTGCAGTCAAGTCAGTTGCTCTTTCTTTTGGAGTAGTTGCTCCTGTTGATGCCTTGGCTGTTCCCGGTCCTAGGGGTGACACTACTGCTGGGGCAGTTGCTCCTCGTAATAGGTCTTCGGCTGTTGGAGTTCCTAGTGTTCCTACTGTTCCTGGGTCTTCGGATGTTAGAGTTGATCCTGGGGTCTCAGTTGCTCCTGAGTAGGGCTTCTTAGGTACTTCCTATATCTCGAACAGCGAAGCGAAGGGTGATCCTTAGCTCCTCGGCTTTTGAAGTTTAGGCGTTCCTCGATTTACACTAGCAACAAGTGATTAGATTACATACTTAACAGAGACTTCCATAGACAAATTTTGACCCTAACACGGATAGACATAGACCTTAGATATACAGATACCTTATACCTTGAGAAACTTCCTTACCTTATTCCTGGTGGAACAAAGGACGTAGACCACTAAGAAATTTGAGGGCCTGTTGGGGGTATTCCAGATAGAGGGGCTACAATAGAGGGGATACAGTGTGAGGGGTTCTAGAATAGAGGAAAAACCTCGGGAGAGGAAAAACCTCGCGTTTTGTTTGATGTATTTGCCTTCGGTTTCAACTACACGTACAATGAAGGAAGGAAAGGAAGGGACAAATTTCCCGATGTATAATATTCCACAGACACAACTCAAAAAGCAACGGGCGCGCCATAGTCGGTTGAAGGGTTGGGTCTTTGCACTTTTCGTATCAATTTGGAGCAGTTAAAGTAGATCAATTCCTTGCTTCAACAGTAGATCCATTCCTTGCTTCAACAGAGTAGACTCCAAAGTAGAATCCGTTGTGTGTTGCTTTAAAAGTAGTAGTAGTGTTGGTGCTCAAGTAGAAGACTACCTTGTTGTTGTTGGTGCTGGTGCAGTTACTGTTGCTACTGTAGATAATGCTGCTACTGCTGTTGCTACTGTTGCTGTTGGTGCTGCTTTAGCTCCAAAAGTAGATCAATTTGTTGCTTAAAAAGTAGAAGTAGAAGCCGTTGTTGCTTTAGCTGCTAAAGTAGTAGATCAACAATTCGTAGAAGCCGTTGTTGCTTTAGCTCCAGTAGATCCATTCGTATCTGTTGCTTTCAAAGTAGATCAATTTGTTGCTTTCAAAGTCGCTCCTGTTGCTAAAGTAAATGCTGCTAGTCTTGCTGGTGCAGTTGTTCTTGTTGCTACTGTAGATAATGCTGCTAGTGTTGCTGGTGCAGTTGTTCTTGTTGCTACTGTAGATAATGATGCTGCTACTGTTGCTAGTAGTACTGCTTTTTTGAAGCTGTTGTTTTAGGTGCTCCTAGGGCTGCTGTTGAGCTTAGGGCTCTTTTAGTTGCTGCTCTTAGTAAGTCTAGAGTAGAATCTTCTGGTGCTGCGTCTCACTTGGGTAAATTGCTCTTGAGGCTGGCACTTAGGATGCTGGTGCAGTTGTTCCTAAAGTAGCTCCTGTATCATCTTCTGTTGAAAAAGTAGCTCTTGTTGCTAAAGTAGCTAAAGTAGAATCCTCTGTTGCTTGAAAAGTTGTTGCTAAATTCGTATCATCAGTTGCTGCTTTTTTAGTTGTTGCTAAAGTAGAAAAGACTACCTTGTTGCTGGTGCAGTTGTTGCTAAAGTAGATAATGCTGCTACTGTTGCTGGGTCTTCGGATGGTGGAGTTCCTAGTCTTCCTACTGTTGCTGGGTCTTCGACTTTAGGAGTTGATCCTTCGGTCTCAGTTGCTCCTCAGTAGGGCTTAGGCTCTTGAGTAGGGAACAAGTAGCTCTTCGCCTTTTGAGTTTAGGACTTAGCTCTTCGCCTTTTGAGTTTAGGCGGTAGCTCCTCGGCTTTGGAGTTCTTACTCAGTACATCAAATACTTAACAGATGTACATTACATACTTAACATATAGAGGTGCTCCGGTTGTAAGGGTTCTTTCCCCTCCAAGTGAATGTTATATAGTATGGCCTTCGGTTTCATTTGATGTATTGCCTTGCGTTTTGTTTGATGTATTGCCTTCGGTTTCAACTAGAGGACGGAAAGGCAGGGTAAACAGTACGAAAACAAAGCAAGGAGATAATTTAAAGAAGTACAAATTGGTACCCAGCAGGGACAACTCAAAAAAAACACTATTACAAGGACGACAGCGCGCCCTAAAACTTAGGTTGGAGGGCCAACGCGTGCCCGGTCAAAGTCAGTAGTAAGGGAATGGCCATCAAAGCAAATTACTGGTATTACGTAAATGGAAAGAGTAAATGGTGTGCACACCATTTACGTAATACCAGTAATTTGCTAGCTCAGCCATTGACTTTGACCATTCCCGCGTTAGCCATGAACTTACCCCTGGCTTTATATATGGCAATAGTCTTTAACCACGAAGTATAGCTATCGGTTTCTCTACCCGGGCAGATGTCTTTCTTTGCATCTGTCCTTGTCTTTAGGTACTATCTTTCCTTGCATCTGTAGTTCGATCGATACCTGAGCCCACTCCTTCCTCTGATTCCCTTTCTTCCATTCAATCCTATATGTCTGTCGGTACTATCTTTCCTGCCGCATATGTTTTTATTGCTTTTCTTTTACCAGGCAAAGCAAACGAATCCCCATAAAGCAAGGACATATTTATAATTACGAAGTCAGGAAGGGCAGAATACAGGAATCAAACAAGGGTACCCACAGAAGCAAGGAATGGGGCGGAATAAAGGAATGAAAGAATGGTACCCACAGAAGTAAGCAATTCGGAATAAAGGAATGAAAGAATAGTAGACTACCAGAAAAGGGTACGGATCTTCGGCATAGGTCATCAGGGTACGGATAGGTCATCAGGGTACGGATCTTCGTAAGAGGTCATCAAGTAAGCACGGGTAAGGACCCTCCATTGAAACTAGGTACACCTGACTTCGGCATAGGTGACTTCGTCATAGGTCATCAAGTGAGGAAGGTTCAGCACCCTTTCGAAGAAGAAGGGAGGTCGGCGAAGCTACAGCGGGCCATTAATTTAAGTAAAGCGAGGAGGGAAAACTAAATTAGAACTTCTGAAGTTAAGCTTGGCATTTAGAGATATGAAACCATCAGCATTAGAACTTATGAAGTGAAGCTTGGCATTTCGAGATCATGAAGTTAAGCTTGGCATTTAGAGATATGAAACCATTTGTTTGGCATTTAGAGTTGAGGTTGGGGACCCTTTAGTTGAGGTCGGGGACCCCTTATTTAGTACCCTTTATTTAGTAGTATTGTATTTAGTAGTATTGTATTTAGTAGTATTGAGGTTGGGGACCCTTTAGTAGAGTTGAGGTTCAGGACCAGTTATTTAAACTAGGTACACCTCACTTGCTGAGAGTTGATCAAGTAAGGAACGTTCAGGAAGGGAATTATTAGTTAAACTAGGTACCCCAAAGAAAAATAGAGGAACGGTTTTGGGGTTACAGTTTCCGATATCAGTGTACTGGCCCGGGTCCGGCTATATAGAGAGTTCGATCAGGTAATTTTATTCCCATAGAAAAAGGTCTCTAGACTAATTCGAGATAGAGGGATGGTACATTCCAGATAGAGGATTCGTACAAAGAGTAGCTACTAGAAAAGAAAAAACGGGGTTTCGAGTTTGCCTAGTGATCCGGTTAGGGCTCTTAAGGGTTGGAGTTAGGGGTTTAGAGTTTACCTAGTATAGTCCAGGATCGGGAGCCAGAAAAGAAAGTAGTATAGGTTTACGGGTAAGGCTCTTAACGGTTTAGGGGAGTGAGTTTGAGGGAGCGATGTTCGGCATAGGGCATCAAGTGAGGCCTTACTATAATAAAACGCAGCACCCTTTAGTTAAACTAGGTACACCTGACTCTGAACCTTTAGTTCCAAATCTTCTGACTTATGAGCCTTCTGTCAATCCTTACTATGAACCTTTAGTTCCAAATCTTCTGACTTATGAGGCTTCTGTAAATCCTTACTATGAACCTTTAGTTCCAAATGTATGTTCTGACTTCCGAGCCTTCTGCAATCCTGACTCTAAATCAGGAGTTCCAAATCTTATTCTACTTATAATATGAATTATTCTGCTGTCTCTCCCTTAATTATTCTGCTGGCTCTACCTTTATGTATGAAGCCCCTTCTTTTCAATGGTCTTTCAAACTGCTGGCTCTAGGAATACACAAACCCAAGGAAAGCCTCAACTCGAAATGCTATCATCCTCACATCCATCTTAGATGCTATCATCCTCAATACATCTTAGCCATATGCCTACTCCTATCTATATTTCCATTTCCCTTCTGGTCTGCCATTCACTCCTCGGGTATGCAGTTGAATCTTTATTACCTGGAACTACCCGCGCAAGGGCTAACAGCGTAACGCGTGCCAGATTAAGTAAGTTAGCTCAGCCATGAACTTACGGGTTGAATTTGTATTTGTAGTACTTCTTTTATTCCATTATTGGGTATTCCCGTATTCGGGTTGGGCATGACCGGCTGGGTGTGCATGACCGGCTTTGAGGCGAGTAATAGCTGTAGTTTTAGCATGCCCGGATGGGCTGGTTTTGCCCCCTAAAATGAAAATAAGTTCCTGCTGTCTGACTTTTATGAATTGTAGGTTGATGTACCATCACCGGGAATTGGGGGATTACAGCATTAGGGTAAGGAGCGATTGGAATTTCAACAGACGTAGGGTACGCTTGAGAGGTACAACACTCTTTTCAAAGACCATTGAGAAGGGGATAAAACTATAAAGAGTAAAGGGAGAGACAGCAGCTATAAAGGCAGAGACAGCAGGATAACCAAAGGCAGAGACAGCAGCTATAAAGGGAGAGACAGCAGGATAACCAAAGGCAGAGACAGCAGCTATAAAGGGAGAGGCAGCAGGATAACCAAAGGCAGAGACAGCAGCTATAAAGGCAGAGGCAGCAGGATAACCAAAGGCGGAGACAGCAGGATAACCAAAGGCAGAGACAGCAGGATAACCCGCGAAGAATCTTTCCAACTCTTTATCAAGATTGAGAGTAAGGATTGCCAGAAGGATCAGAAGTCAGAGGGCATTGGAAGAATAATTCACTCTTCGAACGAGCAAAGACCCTTTAAAAAAGAGTTCTAGATGGGAAGGATTGAAGTCTTTCAATTGAGTTTACGATGGGAAGGTTTACGATGGGAAGGATTGAAGGTATTCCTTGAATTGAGTTGTACAGGGGCGAAGAGCTGAGCTGATAGGCGAAGTGGTTTCAAAAGAGTTTAAAAGAGTTTCGTATTGGCGTAAACGAAAGGAGATGTGAGTTTAGCTTGAGTATAGAGAGCTGCCCCTTGAGGAGAGTTTAGAAAGACAGATGCCCTCAACTGCAGACCAGAGGATTCAATGGCAGAGGATTCAACTGCAGAGGCAGAGGAGTCAACTGCAGACCCGATCGTTCAAACACCCTTAAAGAAAGACATATGCCCTTAGTACGGAAAGAGAGCGAAATGCCACCCCCCTAACATCAGCAGAATTTTACTTTATATGCATCCACCATAGATGCCCATAAAGTAGTTCGGGGAAAGGCTTGTAACACATACCTTACAAGATCGCGGTTATCGATCTTTTCACCGATTACATGGAGTCCATTTACAATTTCCTTGAATCTCCCATGCATCTGACTTACTGTCTCATTTGATCTCATCGTGAAGGATTGTAGTTGACTCACCAAGAGATCCTTCTTGGCTCGTCTCGATTCGGTTGATCCCTCGTTTAGTTCGATCAATTTCTCCCATAGTTCTTTGGCCGAATCGAATGGTCCGACCTTGCTCAATTGCTCTTTTGATAACCCACATTGAAGGGTCGTTGTAGCTTTGGCGTTGGCTTGTGCCTTCTTGCACACATCCTTCGTCCAATCTTTTGTAGGAAGAGCTTTTCCCTCAAGGTCTTTGGGTATCTCGAACCCATCTACAATACTAAACCAATTTTCAATATCATTCATTAAATAATATTCCATTCTACCTTTCCAGTAGGCGAAATCATTTCCATCGAAGTATGGTGGTCGTGCGGTGCTGTAACCCTCTTGGAATGCCATGAGTTGCTCCGGTTGATTGTTAGATCCTCCGAAACGTAACCGGCTCTGATACCACTTGTTAGGATCGGTTGGTTCGCTAGAGGGGGGGTGAATAGCGTTTCTCGACTTTTCTTGTTCTTTCTCTGCACAGAGATTAGCGGAAGCAAAAATATAAAAGAGAAAGAAAGAGATCAACGCTAACCCGGTTTGTTTACTTGGTCTCCACCTCCGCAGAGGTGACTAATCCAAGGATCCACACGCACACACACACCCGATGCACTATGAATCTTCTCCTTCTCGAAAACCTCGAAGGCGGAGAAACCTTTACAACTCTTTAGATCTCCTCAAAGATGATATAAAATATTGTTTAGGAGGAGAGGAAGAATGCAGAGAATGGAGAACAAACAAGTTCTCAAAAGAAGCACAAAGCAATAAAAGAATAGCGAAGAAGATGAGTTGTTCTCGTGCAGGCTTCTTTTATAATCTCTGCAACATCAGTCGACTGCTGGCAGGGCCAGTCGACTGATGCCTTCAATCGGCAACAAAATCTCGCATTAAAGCGCATTAAATGCTTGCCAATTTTCTGCAACGTTCAAATCAGCAGTCGACTGTTCCAAGACCAGTCGACTGGCAACAGTCGACTCACCATAACACCAGTCGACTGCCCAGTCGACTCCTGTCTTCCTCTGGCTCGACTGATCTTTCTGTGTGCGTCTGATTTATGAGCAGTCGACTGCTGGCAGGGCCAGTCGACTGGTGAAGCTGAAAAATCACATTTCAGCTTCTCTTGACCTAGACCTCGGCCTTCAAACATCTCCCACAGCCTCATGCCTTCCCTGCACTAGCTTGAGATGCTTCCATCAGCTTCGTCATGTCAAGTCCTTGCCAAGACTACCACTTGGACTTTTCCTTGGACTTCCCACTTGGACTTTTGCTTGCCAAGACTACCCACTTGGACTTTTCCTTGCCAAGACTTCCCACTTGGACTTGCCAAGACTACCCACTTGGACTTTTGCTTTGCCAAGACTACCCACTTGGACTTTGCCAAGACTACCCACTTGGACTTTTGCTTTGCCAAGACTACGCTTGGACTTTCCTGCAAACTTGCATCACACATGTTAGATCACAAGTATTGCCTAACTTCAAACATCATTTGCCTAGCCTCAACTAGGACTTTCTCCTGTGCTCCTTGCACACTTAGATCAACAATGTTAGCCCAACACACACTTAACTTGAACCTAGTATCATTATCAAAACTAAGGATCGATTATCTGGTGCTTCCCGCACCAACAATCTCCCCATTTTTTATTATGGCAACTCAAGTTTCAAGTTAAGTTAAAAATAATATTAACTTAAAACAGTAAGTTAACATAAAAGAAAAAATAGAATAAGTTTTGCTAAAATGCTATGCATGAAAGTGCAATGTGTCACTCAAACTCCCCCTGCTTCAGGACTCCCCTAAATTTTTAATTAGTTAAAAACAAGAAGGTTTTTGAAATATATAGTTTTTCAATTCTTTCCCCTGAACTTGATATTTCTTAGTTTGAACAAACTTAGCAAACTTAATCAAGTTCTTTAAAATAAAACTTTAAGTTTTAAGAACTTTTAAATTTTAAACTTTTTTGAAAAGAATTAAAATTTAAGCTTAAGTTCAAAAATTACTTAACTTTCAAAACATGTTATTCAAGTTCTTAAAAAATATCTAAGGAAAATTTTTAACTTGAAAACATTTTGAAATCTTAAGCTTTTTAAGAAAAAACATTTTTAGCCTTGAAAAATATTTGTATACAAACTTTGAAAAAAAACTTTAAATTGTTTGAAAAAAATTTGAATACAAAAATTTTGAAAACTTTACTTTGAAAAACTTAAAACTCACAATTTCTCCCCTATGGGGCTTGAGACTAAGCTATAATAGGTAAAATAGTTAAACAAAAAAAAATATCATCCGTGGGACGAGTGTCCAACTTGGGTTTTAGCTAACTACTAGAAAATAGTAGCTTGACCCAGTTAGCCAAGTTTAAATGTATCATCCCATTAATCTTTGGGACTTAGGGATACTTAACTTGATCACTATATTTTAAAGTCTAAGTAAGGTTTGATGCACTGATTTAAATCATCTATCCTACTTTTCTGTTTAAGCACAATCTAACACAATTTAAACACAGTTTATAAGTGAAATTAAACATCTCACATAGTCAAAGATGAAAGTCAAATAGTCAAAGTCAACCATAGGTCAGATCAAATCCAAGTATCATATACAATCATCAAAATAAGTCTAATCCAAGTCAAGTATCTAGTCAGACGGTGGTGGTGGTGGGGGAGGCTGCATAGCTTTCAATAGCTGAAGGATCTCAACTATGCTAGCTCCCTGTGTATCTAATCGAGTGGTAACTGGCTAAAGTGAGGTAGACACAGCATGAAGCGACTCCTCCATCCTATCCAATCTCTAGTCTGATCATTTAGTAGGTCAAGATTGTTGAAGAACTCTGAACACAAAGTTGTGTTCATGGGGGTGGTACAGAATACTAACCGATCTAAGTGGTAATGGGTGATGGTTTGTACTGATAGGGGACAGGAGCGTGCGAAAAATCCCCTATCCAAGGATCTACATGGGAGTGCTACATAGGTAGTTTGTTCAAACCTAGTCCTATGAGGTTGGAAACCTAGGGTCTGTTGAGGGGGTATTATCAAAAGCAGCCTCTCTAACCCTCTTAGCATGTCTAAGAAATAGCAATCTATAAATAACAAGAAAGCAAAACTATATAAAAATAAAGGGAAAGGCTGAGGTTAGTATGTTACTTGGGTCCCATGGAGGATTGACTCTATCAGCAGCAAGAACGACGAAAAAGCAGAAGAAAAGAAACGCTTAAGGATAAAGTTTCGGTCGTCGTCGATTCTGTATTTATGCTTCAGCCTGAGTCGACTCAGATGGCGGTGTGAGTCGACTCGGGAGGTGTGAGTCGACTCCTGCAGGTGAAAAGACATTTTTAAGCGGGAATATTCTCGTCGTTTCGCTGACCGAGCTTGAGTCGACTCCAGAGGACCTAGAGTTAACTCAGATCAGTGATTTTGCCGATCTGACGATTTGATACAAATGATTAAAAAATATATATATATAAATAAAAATTGTTTTAATTAATATAAAAATTATTTAATTAATTTAAAGTTATTTTAATTTTTTAAAAAATTGTTTAATTAATTTTAAAGTTATTAAAAATTATTTAATTAATTTTTAAGGTTATTTTAATTTTAAAAAATTGTTTAATTAATTTTTAGGGTTATTTTAATTTTAAAAAATTATTTAATTAATTTTAAAGTTATTTTAATTTTAAAAAATTATTTAATTAATTTTAAAGTTATTTTAATTTTAAAAAATTATTTAATTAATTTTAAAGTTATTTTAATTTTAAAAAATTATTTAATTAATTTTAAAGTTATTTTAATTTTAAAAAATTATTTAATTAATTTTAAAGTTATTTGTTTGGTTATTTCAGTTTATTGTCTATTCATCTCACCCAGCCTAAGTGGTCAATCAGTTAACCTATGGGTTAATTGTGAGATGATTTCGATTTTATCTTTGTTTATTGTGAGAAGGTATCTATACTTGATCAATTTTGAGTTAGATTCAGGTTTAACCTTCAATCAATTAAGTACACATTTCAAGAATTGATTTCCAGGCCGTGGCGAGGCACAGAGGCCTTCTTGGTTATCGGAGCAACGACCACTTTCTAGACAAAATCAATTCAGGAAATTATGGACTTAACCAATTTATTGAGAAACCTTGGTCTAACTAGTCTAGGATGTGGCGATGTAGCTTCGGTCAGTTCGGTTCGACTCAGTGAATCAAGTCAGGTACTCCTTACCCTTCTTGACCACTTAATCTAGCTTTCCTGACGTACTATCATCTCGCCCCACCCTGGTACTAGGTTGGCAAAAATTGATCAGGTAGTTGGTCCTTAAACTAGCCTAATTTCTAATGCAGAAAAGTAAATCTAAGTTATACAAGAAATCAAGCAATGCGGTATAATAGCGTCCTTGTGTAGTAGGTTCATATCTATGTCAATCGATTGGTTGAATCGATAGTGAGATGATATAGAGAACACTACACTAAACTATTCCTAGTCAAGTATTAACATTCAAGGACAATGTTAATGCATAGAGACTAGCATGTAGGTCAACATGATGACTTGATCTCACAAGTCATGGATATGAGATATCAAGTTGACACATGGGTATGACTATTAGTCCTTGGACCTGAAGTCACCATGGTTCCCAACATAAGGAGTTATATGCTTTGGTTTCGTCAAACGTCACCCGTAACTGGGTGGACTATAAAGGCGATTACTGGGTGTATAACGAATTATGTAGTGGGATGTGAGTGATGTAGATGGGATCTATCCCTCCTATATGACGGGAGCGATATCTTAGCTCTTGATAGAGTTAGACCACTAGAGTGCATGGCCATGCCCAAATGAGTCAACATGAGATGTTGAGCTCGTTTGATTAGAGTGAGTCTACTTGGTGTTCAAGACATAGATTGATTAGAGGATGACACGGTCTATGCCTCGGATTAATCAATCTAGATATCAAGGATAGAAGGACATGGTTACATATTGTGAGAGTCACAATTAGTAGTCACAAGGTGATGTTGGATCTCAACATTCTTGTAACTTGGGTAGTAGTGATGTGTTGCTAGATACCGCTCACTACTTATGCACCTAAATGAGTTTAGGGCATTGCCAACGTTACAAGAACCTATAGGGTCACACACAAAGGGTATTTTGGTGGAAATTAGGTTCATATGATGAATCAAGAGGATTAGATTCATGTGATGAATCAAGTTGGGTTAAGTGTAATCCAAACTAGACTAGAGGAGTTGATTTGATCAATTTTGGGAGATTAGAAATCAAGTTTGACTTGATTTGAGAAGGAAGAAATTATGGTCAAGTTTGACTTGACTTGGGGGTCAAGTTTGACTTGACTTGGTGCCATGTCATCATCCATGTTGACTTGACTTTATGCCATGTCATCATGGATGTTGACTTGACTCATGCCACCTCATGGTCAAGTCTTGACTTGACCACTTGACTTTATGTTGAGGTGGCATAAGTCATGGCCAATAGAGTGTTGCCACATCACCTTCATTGCCACCTAATGGGAGGTTACAAATCTACTTTGTAACTCATGGATGGTTTATGGCATTTAATGGGATTAAATTGCCATGAAGTGGCCGGCCAAATGAGTGAACAAAAGGAGATTTTCATTCATTTTTTGGTTTGAACGTTGGAAGACTTTCTTCTCTCCTTCTCCTTGTGTTTTTCTTCTCCCTCTCCCTCTCCTCTTGCTGGCCGAGCATAACCAAGGTGCTAGCACACCTTATTTGCTTTGATTTTTCCACCAAAAGATCCGTGTGGATACCGGTAGAGGAGCTACGCTTGGAGTTCTTGAGATCCGACAAACTTTGGACTTGCGGGATTTGCGAAGGGCACGCTTCAAAGGTATAAACCTTCGTCTTTGTAGATCTAGTGTAGATCTAGTTATTTTAAGCATGTACAAGTTATTTTTGTAATTTCGCACGGATCCGTTCGGAGGGTTTCGTGGTTTCCGCACGCAAAAAGCGGTTTTGCGGCACGAAAAACCCAACAACCCTTAGGTATTTTAATTATGTATACATATTAACTTATTCAATAAATTGGTTTCCAAGCTGTGGCGAGGCACATGGCCTTCTTGGTTATTAGATCATCAACCACTTTCTAAGACAAAATCAATTTTAAGAACATATTAATAATGTAAGCATAATGTCACTCTAGACAAATCCTTAGGAGTTTTACCTATGTAATTTTATGAATAAAAAAATAATATGCAATTACATAAACACAAGGGATATAATAAAAATTAGCATAATGAATAAGCAATAAAAATATGGAAAAATAATTTTCCAACTATTATGGCCTTTTTTAATGTCCATCGTTCTTCAAGAAGCCTCCCTTTGACTTAGTCGTGTCTTCCTTGTTCCACTGCGCATCCGGTTCTCACCACGCAAGAAGAAGCCACAACAATTATAGAAAATTTTTTACATCTTGTCGATCCTATACTCCACAAAGGAGTTTACAAAAATTCTAGATCGAACTGTAAAAATAAATCTAATTATTACAGTAAAATACAACCTCGACAAACCTGAGGGATCCAAACACATACATCACATCATAAAATTTTTCTAGGCTATAATAGTCGGAACCTAGGATGCCTGCAACCAAAAAGTTATTCTATTGCATATCCTACTATTATTTTGCCTAAATTTATAAAAGTGCATGTAAAAACTGAAACCAAACACATAGAGCCCTAACCAATGCTCTAATACCATTGATGGGAAATACTAGAAAACCCGTTCCGATGCATTCTTGTAAAATAAAATTTTTTTTGGAAACAGATTTATGTTGCCCTCATAGTCGATCAAACAAAATTTGATCGACCCATTTAGATCATTGGGATCTTGTGTTTGGTTTACAGGATCTGAGATAAAATAAATAATTTATTTAAAGCAGAAAGCAATAAATTATACCTTTTCTGTTAGTGCAGGAAGCACTAGCAGATCAAACCAGAGTTTTAATTATGGAACTAGGATCAAGTTAAGTATGTGGTTTGGCTAACCAAGTTGAATTGAGCTTATAGGAGACAGGTTAAGTCCTAGTGCTGCTAGGGATGAAGTCTTGGCAGAGTCAAAGTGCACCAGGTGAAGTCTAGGCTGGTCAGGAGGACCACGCCGCAGCAGAAGTTTGGGCTTGGTCAGGAGGACCAAGTTGCAGCAGAAGTCTGGGCTTGGTCAGGAGGACAAAGTTACAGCAGAAGACTGGGCTGATCAGGAGGATCAGTTGCAGCACAAATCCTGGGGGGCAAAGATAGAGCCGAGCACAAGTCCAACGAGTCAGGAGGACTCAGTTGGCAATCAGGTAAATTCTCCCGAGGAGAGTGGGTGAGGACGCATTCCCAAGAGGAACATTAGGCGTCGGTCTAACCCAGGATCTCACCGGAGCTCCGAAGTTAAGACTCGTAGTTGGTTCGATGAACCAACGTAATCCTTTACATGTTATTATTTTAGCTAACATCTTTTGTAGGAAGGAAAAGTCAGACGAATGCGAACTCCGGACAAAAAGTTAGATTTTCGGGATTGGAGTCGACTCTAACCGAGTCAGCTGGAATCCGAAAGTCACCGCGTCGACTTTCCGCCAACTCAGCCTGGAGTCGACTTAGGTAAGGTTTTGAGTCGACTCAGGTCAAAAGTTATCGCCGCTGACGCCACCGCGACTGGAGTCGATCCAGAAGTCAATCAGAGTCGACTCAGGAAGGATAACGGGCGAAGACGATAAAGATTGATCTGCCACGCAAGCTGGAGTCAACCCAGATCTGCATCTGAGTCGACTAAGGAGGGTTATATAAGCAGCCGCGACCAGCAGCCCGAGAACATCACTTTCAACGCCTCCAAACTTGGTTCCTGCGAATCCCGAGCTCTCCATCTTCGACATCGATGTTGTACCTGCTCCAAGCTATTCTACTTCACACCGAGACGCCGAAATCTACCTCCGGGGAGTCACCGCGCAATCAAAAGTTCGGTAACGAGTTAATTCTTTTGTATTTCAATTAATCGAAGTTTGTAATTGGTTTTGTATTTCGATACACTTGCTACCGAAAAGGGGCAAGTGACTTAGTGGATTGCCCAGAGTAAACGGTCAACGACCGTGGGCCTTGGAGTAGCAGCGTTGCGCTATGAATCAAGTAAAAACAAAGTTGTCACCTCTTTACTTTGTCTTTTTACGTTTTCGCATCGTACTCTGTTTTCGCTTCCGTACGCATTCAAAATTTTATGAAAATCGAAAAGCGTGCAACACGCTATTCACCCCCCCTCTAGCGTGTTCTAACGATCCTACATTTTCTTCAGGTTGTCTTGAAGGAGGTGATGACCCCTCGATCTTCTGCTATATATCCTCTCCTCTTCTCGAACGTTGTGTGGACAACGATCCTTCAAGATTTCTCCACCAAAAGCTCTTCACTCCGATGGCAAGCAAGTAATCAAGAAAGCCTTCCTTTCCTTCTCTTGATCTTCTCCTTCCTTCTTCTTCTTGGCCGCCGGCCCTAAGGGAATAAATACACCAAGAGAGCGTCAGCCCTAAAGGAGGAGAAGAGAGAAAGAGGAAGAGCACACCTAAGGGGCACCGACCCTAGGATAGAAAGGGGAGGAGGTGTGGTTGGCGGCAACAAAAGAAGGAAGAATACCTTTTGGTGCCGCCGACCCTAGAGGAGGAGGAAGCCTGTATGCTGTGTTCTCTTGCCTCCCCTAAACCTCTCCTTATATAGTTATGCCATCTAGGAAATTTAAGAAAATGTCTAACAAATTTTTCAAGATTTTAATTAGAACAAATCTAATAAAATCTATGGATAAGATTCGTTGTCTTTTTAATAAGTTTCCATTATATTAATTTTATTCTTATCTTTAACAAAATCTTTTAATTATATCTCGCTAATTTTTAACGAGATTCCATAATTAATATTTTGTTAATTTAATAAAATTAATTCACAAAATCTTATAATAAAATTTTGTGCGAGAAGAGACGAAATTTATTAGCAGAAATTCTTATAAAAAAAATTTCTTTCTTATCAGAATTTTTTTCCAGAAAAATTCTAAATAAAATTCTAGAAATTTTCTTTTATAAATAGAATTTTCTATCTAAAATTTCTCACAGAATTCTCCCAGAATTCTTTCAAGAGTCTTCGGGAGGTCTTCAAGAATTCTTCCTAAGGTCTCCGGGAGGTCTTCAAGAATTCTTCCGAAGGAATCCAAGAATTCTTCCTGAGGTGGATTTGAGGATTTCCAGAGGCTACAGTAGGGCCCTAGAGGAGGAATTGGTTTTGGTCTCCCGATGGGCTTAAGCTTCCTATGTTCTTCCTGAACACACAACATAAGTCCATCAATAATAACTCATTCCACTAGAGAGTTATTATTGCACTACCGCACCAATCCCATATCAAAATATGGGCTCCTTCTTACTATAAGTACATTAGTCTCCCTGTGTTTAAGATATTGTATGTCTGTTAATTAAATAAGTTACTGACAACTCGAATTTAATTAACTTCGTCCAAGAGTAGTGGTCTTTATTATCATGCGGACAAGGTCAACCTGCAGGGTTTACATGATAATGCTTATGAGCTCCTCAAGGGGACATCATCAGCCTATATTTAGAACATAGGTTCCTTCTATAATCAACAACCACCATGTACATAATACTACTTCCCAACTCATCGGGCCTTTTGATGTATCGCTCTAAATCTCATCCTTTGATGAATCAAAGAAATACATACTAAGTACATGTGTTTGTTACTATATCCGGATTAAGAGTATGTACATCTATAGTAACAGAGGCTTTGTTCGAATATATAGTCAGTATAAATCGAACAATCCTTAGATGGTCCTACTCAATACACACTTAGTGTACTAGTGTAATTTTATAGTCAAGACAGACTAAGACCAAATTACACTACAACCAGTCCAATGGTTTATCCAATCTATCTTGGTTGTGAACACTATTTATAATTTATAAGGAACTGATAACATGGTCTTCTGTGTGTGACTCCGCACACCATGTTTATCTACAATATAAATTAAGTGGACACTTGCATAAAATTAAATGCAAACATTGATCAAATGTGATTCTTATTTCAGAATGTTTATTTACATAGATAGCTAGGATTCTGGTATACATCCCACCACTACCAAGATGAACTCCACCCAAATTCTTCTTTTCCTCTCTACTATCCGATGGCAAAAACTCAAAGAATAAGCTATCTCCTTCTTCCTCTTCCTCTTCCTCTTCTTCTTTCTCTGAAGTTCTCTTCCTATCCTCTCCTCTCTTCTTTGGGCTCCGGCCCTATCAAAGAAAAGAATCCTTTCATGGTGGCGCCACCAAAAGCTAGGAGAAGGAAGAGACTTAAAGAGAGAGACGGCCAAAGAGGAAAAGAAACTCCTCTTCCTCTTCCTCTTCATCTTCCTCTTCTCCTTCTTCTTCCTCTTCACTTGGGCGCCGGCCCTAGCAAGGAAGGGAGAAGATGTGTGCTTGGGCGCCGGTCCTAGCACAAGAAGGAAGGCTCTTAGGAGTTGAGCGTCGGCCCTAGCAACAAAAGAAGAAGAATTCAAGAAGGGGTGGGCGGCCACACCTCTAAAAGATTAGGTTATGTGTTATGTTTAAGCCTCCCCTTCTCCTCTCCTTATATAGCTTTGCCATCATAGAAATTTTAGCAAAATATAACTAAATTATTATAATTTTGTTGTATAACAAAATTTATATAATTTTGTTAGATAACAAAATTTCTTTACTAAATTTGGTTGGATAACAAAACTTAATAAAATTTTATTATATAACAAAATTTATATAATTTTGTTGGATAACAAAATTAACATAATTCTATTTAGAATTCATCTGAATTCTATTAATTGAATTCTTAACAAAATTCTTAATGGAATTCTAATAGAATTCTTAACAGAATTCTAATCGAATTCTAACAGAATTCCTAACAGAATCTCATGGGTAGATAAGAGGCTTTATCCAGAGGCTACAGCAGGGACCTAGAGGAGGAATTAGTTTTGGCCTCCTGATGGGCTTGGGTTTCTTGTGTTCTCCCTGAACACCCAACTCAAATCCATCAATAATAACTCATACTACTAAAGAGTTATTATTGAACTACTGCACCAATCCCATATTATAATATGGGCTCCTTCATATCATAAGTGCACTAATCTCCATGTGTTTAAGATATTGTATGTCTGTCAATTAATTGAGTTACTGACAACTCAATTAATTAACTTCTGAATTTAAGAATAGTACCACTCAACCTTATTATCATGCGGAACTAAGTCCACCTGCAGGGTTTACATGATAATACTTATGAGCTCCTCAAGGGGACATCATCAGCCTAAATATTAGGACACAGTTTTCTTCTATAATTAACAACACACCATATACATAACATTATCTCTCAATTCATCGAGCCTATTGATTTAACGAATAATTGTCAGCCTTTGATGAACTAAAGAAATACATACTAAGTATATGTGCTTGTTATTATATAGGGATTAAGAACATGCACATCCATAATAACAAATGTCTAGTTCGATTATATAGTCAGTATAAATCAAACGACCTCAAATGGTCCTGCTCCATACACACAAAGTGCACTAGTGTAATTTTATAGTCAAGATAGACTAATACCAAATTACACTACAACCGTTCCAATGGTTTGTCCCCATCCTTCTTGGTTGTAAGCTACTATTTATAATTTATAAAGAACTGATAATATAATTTTCTGTGTGACACCACACACCATATTATCTACAATATAAATTAAGTAGACAACTGCACTAAAATATAAAATGCAGACATTTGACCAATGTGATTTTTATTTCAAAATATTGCAAAATAGATGTTCATACAAAAGCTAGGCTTATAGTATACATCCCAACAATCTCCTACTTATACTAAAATACTATGCTGCCATAAATGCGGTCATACATCTGATTCTCATCCCCTCAACATGCCTATCCAAAGCTCTTGCTGGAAGGGCCTTAGTTAAAGATTTGTCAGGTTATCTACTGATACTATTATGGCCTTTTCAGAATCCGCCGTTCTTCAATATGCCACCTGTGGATGTTGTTGCGTCCATCTTGCTTCCTTCTCTGCTGCGCCTCTGGTCATCACCACACAAAAGAAAGCCGCAACAACATAAAAATAAAATTTACATCCATCGATCCTACACCCCACAAAGGGGTTTACATGTAATCTAGATCGAACAGTAAATTAAAATATTTACATCTATCAATCCTATACTCCACGAAGGAGTTTACATCTTTTCTAGATTGAACAGTAAATAAAACTATACAGCGTCCCGCTGTGCTTAAATTATTATTACAATAATACATACATGCACAACATAATACATAACAAACATAGGCCATAATAGTTGGATCTAGGAATCCTGCAACCACAGAGTTAATCTACTTGCAATTCCTACTATTATCCTGCCTAAATTTATGCATGAAAAGTGCGTAAATAACTGAAACCAAACACACAGAGCCCTAACCAATGCTCTGATACCATTGATGGGAACCTGAAATTCCGCTCCGTTGAATTCTTGCCGGATAAAAATTTTTTGGAAACGGAATCTTATCAAGTAGCCCTCATATTCGATCAACTAGGAGCTTGATCGATGCATTAAGATCATTGGGCTCTTGTGTTTGGTATTCAGGGTCCATACGAAGAAAAATAATTTATGCAGCGGAATAAATAAATTGTACCTTTCTTCTTTGAGATGTGTAGGGGACTTTTACCCGAAGACCTCTTGATCTTCTGCTGTATTCCTCTCCTCTTCTCGAACGTTGTGTGGGCAACGAACCTTCGAGATTACTCCACCAAATCTCTTCTATCCGATGGCAAGCAAACACGAAGCCTTCTCTTCCTTTCCTTGTTCTTCCTCTTCCTTCTTCTTCTTCTTGTCCGCCGGCCTTAGGAAGGAGGAGCTTGGTTAACCGCCGGCTCTAGCACAAGGAGATAAGGAAGTGGCTTGGGCGAACAAAGGAGGAGGCTTCTCAAGGGGGGAGCTAAGGGCACCGACCCTAACTAATGGAAGGGAGGAAGAGAGGGGGCGCCGGCTTCTAAGAGCAAGGGGAGGGGCTTATGAAATTGTATATTTTCCCCTTTGCAAGCCTCCCTTTTATAGCTAAGCCATCTTAGAAAATTTAGAAAGATTCTAACAAATTTTCTTATCCAGATTTAGTTAGAAAAAATCTAATAAAATCTTTAAGAAGAATTTGTTAGAAAAAAATCTAATAACCTTATCTTATCTAGATTTATTTAGAAATAAATCTCTTGATAAGATTTTATTAGAAAAATCTAACAATCTTATCTTATCTAGATTTATTTAGAAATAAATCTCTTGATAAGATTTTATTAGAAAAAAATCTAACAACCTTATCTTATCTAGATTTATTTAGAAATAAATCTCTTGATAAGATTTTATTAAAAATAACAACCTTATCTTATCTAGATTTATTTAGAAATAAATCTCTTGATAAGATTTTGTTAGTTTCTTAATAAATTTCCTTGTTTAAATTTTATCTTTATCTTAATAAAATCTCTTAATAAAATTTCATTAATTTCTTAACAAAATTTCTTAATTAAGAAACTTTATTTTCTGATAAAATTTCTTAACAAAATTTTTAACAAATTTTGTTATCGTAAGAAATTCTTAATAGAATTTCTTAACAAAATTTTTAACAAATTTTTCTGCGGAAAAAATTCTTAACAGAATTTTTCACCCAGAAAAATTCTTAACAGAATTTCCTATCCGAAACTCTTCCAGAATTCTCTTAGGTGGATTCGAGGCTTTATCCAGAGGCTACAGCAGGGACCTAGAGGAGGAATTGGTTATGGCCTCCTGATGGGCTTGGGCTTCCTGTGTTCTCCCTGAACACCCAACTCAAGTCCATCAATAATAACTCATACCACTAAAGGGTTATTATTGAACTACCGCACCAATCCCATATTATAGTATGGGCTCCTTCTTACTATGAGTGCATTAATCTCCCTGTGTTTAAGATATCGTATGTCCGTTAATTAATTGAATTACTGACAACTCAATTAATTAACTTCTGATTCCGAGAGTAGTACCACTCAACCTTATTATCATGCGGAACTAAGTCCACCTGCAGGATTTACATGATAATCCTTATGAGCTCCTCAAGGGGACATCATCAACCTAGATTATAGGACACAGTTTCCTTCTATAATCAACAACACACCATATAAATAATACTATCTCCCAACTCATCGGGCCTCTTGATTTAACGAGCTAAATCTCACCCTTTGATGAATCAAAGAAATATATACTAAGTATATGTGTTTGTTATTATATCGGGATTAAGAGCATGCACATCCATAGCAACAGAGATCTAGTTCGATTATATAGTCAGTATAAATCGAACGACCTCAAGCGGTCCTGCTCAATACACACAAAGTGTACTAGTGTAATTTAATAGTCAAGATAGACTAATACCAATTACACTACAACCACTCCAATGGTTTGTCCCTATCCATTTTGGTTGTGAGCTACTGTTTATAATTTATAAGGAACCTGATAACATGATCTTCTGTGTGACACAACCCACCATGTTATCTACAATATAAATTAAGTGGACAACTGCATTACATAAGAAATGCAAACATTCTGACCAAGGTGAATTCTCATTTCAATATTATTGCAAAATGGATGTTTATACAAAAAGTAAGACTTTATAGTATACATCCCAACAAGTCTGTCTTGACTATAGAATTACATTAGTACACTCAGTGTGTATTGAGCAGGACCATTTGAGGATTGTTCGATTTATACTGACTATATAATCGAACAAACCTCTATTACTATAGATGTACATGCTCTTAATCCCGATATAATAACAAACACATGTACTTAGTATGTACTTCTTTGATTCATCAAAGGGTGAGATTTATAGCAATAGATCAAAAGGCCCGATGAGTTGGGAAGTAGTATTATGTACATGGTGTGTTGTTGATTATAGAAGGAATCTGTGTCCTAAATATAGGTTGATGATGTCCCCTTGAGGAGCTCATAAGGATTATCATGTAAACCCTGCAGGTGGACCTTGTCCGCATGATAATAAGGTTGAGTGGTACTACTCTTGGATTAGAAGTTAATTAAATTTGAGTTGTCAGTAACTCATTTAATTGACGGACATACGATATCTTAAACACAGGGAGATTAATGTACTTATAGTAAGAAGGAGCCCATATTGTAATATGAGATTGGTGCGGTAGTGCAATAATAACTCTCTAGTGGAATGAGTTATTATTGATGGACTTAAGCTGTGTGTTCAGGAAGAACATGGGAAGCTCAAGCCCATCAGGAGACCAAAATCAATTCCTCCTCTAGGTCCCTACTGTAGCCTCTGGAAATCCTCGAATCCACCTCAGGAAGAATTCTTGGAGACCTTCGGAAGAATTCTTGAAGACCTCCCGGAGACCTTCGGAAGAATTCTTGAAGACCTCCCGAAGACCCTCGGAAGAATTCTAGGAGAATTCTGTGAGAAATTTCAGATAGGAAATTCTATTTATAAAAGAAAATTTCTAGAATTTTATTTAAAATTTTTTCGAGAAAAATTCTGATAAGAAAGAAATTTTTTATAAGAATTTCCGCTAAGAAATTTCGTCTCTTCTCATACAAAATTTTATTATAAAATTTTATGAATTAATTTTGTTAAATTAACAAAATATTAATTATGGAATCTCATTAAGAATTAGCGAGATATAATTAAAAGATTTTGTTAAAAATAAGAACAAAATTAATATAATGGAAACTTATTAAAAAGATAACAAATCTTATCCATAAGATTTTATTAGATTTGTTCTAATTAAATCTTATAAAATTTGTTAGACTTTTTCTTAAAATTTCTAGATGGCATAGACTATATAAAGAGGGGTTTAGGGGAGGCAACAAGAACACAACAATTAGTTTTCCTCCTCCCCTAGGGCCGGCGGCACCAAGAAGAAGTTCTTCTCTTTTTGTTGCCGCCACCTCTTCTTCTTTCTTTTCTCTCTAGGGCCGGCGCCTCCCTTAGGTTTTCTTTTCCCCTTTGATTCCTTAGGGCCGGCTCTCTTCTCCTCTTCTACTTCCCTTAGGGCCGGCACTTCCTTGGTGTCATTATTCCCTTAGGGCCGGCGGCCAAGAAGAAGAAGGAAGGAGAAGATCAAGAGAAGGAAAGGAAGGCTTTCTTGCTTGCTTGATTGCCATCGGAGAGAAGAGCTTTTGGTGGAGTCATCTCGAAGGATCGTTGTCCACACAACGTTCGAGAAGAGGAGAGGATATACAGCAGAAGATCGAGGGGTCATCCACCTCCTTCTAGACATCCCGAAGAAAAGGTATAATTTAATGTTTCCGCTTTAAATAAATTATTCCTTTTATCTCGGATCCTGTAAACCAAACACAAGAGCCCAATGATCTAAATGCGTCGATCAAACTTTGTTTGATCGACTATGAGGGCAACTTAAATCTATTTCTGAGAAAATTTTTTGTTCTGCAAGAATTCACCGGAACGAGTTTTCTAGTGTTTCCCATCAATGGTATCAGAGCATTGGTTAGGGCTCTGTGTGTTTGGTTTCAATTTTACATGCACTTTTATAAAATTAGGCAAAATAATAGTAGGATGTGCAATAGAATAACTCTTTGGTTGCAGGCATCCTAGGTTCCGACTATTATGGCCTAGAAAAATTTTATGATGTGATGTGTGTGTCTAGAATTTTTGTAAACTCCTTTGTGGAGTATAGGATCGATAAGATGTAAAAAATTTTCTATAATTGTTGCGACTTCTTCTTGCGTGGTGAGAACCGGATGCGCAGCGGAACAAGGAAGACGCGACTAAGTCAAAGGGAGGCTTCTTGAAGAACGACGGATATTGAAAAAGGCCATAATAGTTGAAAATTTATTTTTTCATATTTTTATTGCTTATTCTTTATGCTGTTTTTTATTATATCCCTTGTGTTTATGTAATTGCATATTATTTTTTTTATGCATAGAATTACATAGGTAAAACCCCTAAGGATTTGTCTAGAGGGACATTATGTGTACATTATTAATAAGTTCTTAAAATTGGTTTTGTCTAAGAAAGTGGTTGATGATCCAATAACCAAGAAGGCCGATGTGCCTCGCCACGGCCTGGAAACCAATTTTTTTGAATAAGTTAATATGTATACATAATTAAAATACCTAAGGGTTTTAGTGGGAAATTATGAATGCATAATTTAATGATGTCCTTAATTGGTTTTGTCTAAGAAAGTGGTTGATGCTCCAATAACCAAGAAGGCCGATGTGCCTCGCCACGGCCTGGAAACCAATTTTGGAATAATTAAATATGCATACATAATTAAAATTCCTCAAATCCAAATAACTAAGTGGGAGAGAGATTTTTTAAAAAAATCCCGCGGCCTCCATTACTGGTTTGATAGTGATGCATTCAAACTTATGTGTTGGCTCTGAGTGCCTTCCTCCCCATCGGATGAGTTTGCTTGCGGATCACTGGATCAAACTTCCTTAATGGATGACTATAGGAAATTATTTAAGAGCGTGTGATCTTCTCCATCTGAAGGGACACAATCCTAAATAATTACCTTAGTGTCAAGTAATGGTGAACACTTAGAACACATATGAACACTTAATAGTATCCTCCCCATCGGAGTCACTGCTATTATTTTGTGTGGCCAAAGATAAACCAACTATTAATTTTACTTGTCATAAAGTTAAGTTGACAAGATAGTAAAATTAATGGGTAAAACCTCCTCTTACAAATGCTTGAATTAGTAAACGTCCACACGATCGTGGCTTACTAAATTCCCGGTGTTTGAGGTGTTGGTGAATTTAAATTATATTGTTTGAGGAATCAATATAATTTTAAAGTTCTAAAGTTTTGACCAAATCTCACTTTTGTGATTCTCAAGACTTTCAGAATGACTTTTAACCCACTGGCCGTTATACTCAAAGAAAATAAAAACTTACTGGTCCTAACTATATAGATTGGAAATAGAACTTGGACATTGTCTTAACTGCTGAAGAGTACAAGTTTGTACTTTTTAAGGTCTGTCCTAGCATGCCTAATATAGATTCTAGTGAAGAGGAGATAGAGAGACATAGGAATTGGGTTAAGGCAGATGAGATGGTGCGATGTTACATTTTGACTTCTATGTCAAATGTACTGCAACATCAGCAACAGGCCATACCTACTCCCTATGACTCAATCTTGAAGAACTCTTCGGACACCAGAATCAGGCAGCCAGGCAGGTAGCCAAGCAGTATGGACATTTGAAAGTAGATTGACCTCTTAGAAAGGAGAACAATAGAGGTATATCTTATTCATTAGTAGTTGAAATATGTTTAGTGGTGTTATCTACTTGGTGTATAGATACGAAAGCCACTAATCATGCCTGCAATTCTTTGCAGGGGTTTCAGTAAACCCAACAACTAAGTGAAGGAAAGATTACCGTCTACATGGGCAATGCTACGAAAGTGGCAGCTATTGCAGTGGGAGATATTTATTTATCTTCTGAGAAAAATAAAACTTTGATTATGAGGAATTGTCTTTACGTACCATATTTTAGAAAGAATTTAATTTCAGTTTCTAAATTATTTAAGGATGGATATTTCGTTTCTTTTGGTAACAAAGTTGTTATCAAGAAAAATAAGGTTAATATCTATTCTGGTACGTTGGTTGACAATTATACTCTTAATCAAATAACTCCCACGATGCAATAAATGGAAATTAATAACACATCTTCTAATTTTAATAAGAGAAAAGAACCTTCGCAAGTGAACCAAACATATCTTTGGCATCTAAGGTTAGGTCATATTAACTTAAGTAGAATTCAAAGGTTAATAGCTGATGGACCTTTAGGTTCACTGGTGGTGGAAAATTTTCCAACCTGCGAATCCTACTTGGAAGGAAAAATGACCAACAGGCCTTTTAAGGCAAAAGGGGTATAGAGCCAAAGAAGTGTTGGAACTGGTTCATTCTGATTTGTGCGGTCCTATGTCTATCCAGGCAAGAGGTGGTTTCGAATATTTCATCTCTTTTATAGACGACTATTCGAAATAGAGATACATTTACTTGATGCACCATAAGTCTGAGTGCTTTGATGAGTTCAAAGAATACAAGACTGATATGGAGAAACATCAAGATAAAGTATCAAGACACTACGGTTTGATCGTGGTGGAGAATACCTCTTGGGAGAGTTTAGGAGTTACTTATCAGAGGCTGGGATTCAATCCCAATTGTCTGCACCTGGTACACCCCAACAGAATGGTGTGGCAGAGCGAAGGAATAGGACTCTTATGGAAATAATTAGATCAATGATGAGTTATTAAGAATTACCAACTTCGTTTTGGGGACATGCTCTGGAAACGACGGCGTACATTCTAAACTTGGTAACTTCTAAATCAGTACCTTCTACTCCCATAGAATTGTTGATTGGGCATAAGCCTAGTACACATTCGGATTTGGGATAGTCCAGCACATGTGCTGAAGGGACACGCTGATAAGTTGGAACCACATTCAGAAGTTTGCTTGTTTGTGAGCTATCCTAGAGAAACGAAGGGTGGTTTGTTCTATTGTCCTAAAGATCAGAACCTAATCGTAGTGGGAGGGTTGTTAAACAACCTGATAGATTCAGGTTTCTGGGAGAGTCCTCAGACTTGGTCCCTGGTGAACATGAAGCTGATCCCTGGACTTATGACGAAGCACTCCAAGATAAAGATGTTGGGTTGCAAGGGTGCAAACATAGTCCCACATCTAAAACACATGGAAAAGATCATGAGTTTAAAAGGATGGAAAGTATCTCCATTGACATGAGGCCTTTTGGGGAGAGCCCAAGAACAAAGCTATGAGGGCTTAGGCCCAAAGTGGACAATATCATGCCATTGTGGAGATGTGGACATTCTTTAGACTCAACAATTGGTATCAGAGCGAGGCCGCTCTTCACCGGACTAACCGCCGGATGAGCCATGATCTAGATCTAACCATGTGGGGACCCTCGAGAAAAACAAAGGAAGTAGGGGAGGCTCAGACCATGAGGGACATGGCAGCCGGACCATGAGGACATGGCAGCCAGACCATGAGGACATGGCAGCCGGACCATGAGAAATGGTAGGGAGCTTCCAGTGGTCCTTTGTTTGAGGGGGGATTGTTGGGTTGCAAGGGTGTAAACATAGTCCCACATCTAAAACACATGGGAAAGATCATGAGTTTAAAATGATGGAAAGTATCTCCATTGGCATGAGGCCTTTTGGGGAGAGTCCAAGAACAAAGTCATGAGGGCTTAGGCCCAAAGTGGACAATATCATGCCATTGTGGAGATGTGGACATTCTTTAGACCCAACACTAATTCCAACAGAAATCAATCATCCAACCAATTTCTCCACCGCACAATACCTCCAACAGGACACACACCAACCCTAATTCCAGTAGGATAGCACCCAACTGAAACAACCTCTTCCACACGACTACAAACATCACAACAGAATAGAACCAACAAATACCAAGTCCCACACGAATTCAGAACTCAATTCCAAACAATTCACAAAATCGATTAATCCCACAGCCCTGGTTCACCCTGTTCTACCATATATCAGAAGCTTGAGAGAAGGTTTAATGTTCACAAATTTCCTGAGCAAGCCACCGATCCTAACAACTCCCAAAAAGTCCCAACAGAAACCCCTGAATCAAGAAAACAACTCCTTATTTACTCACCGGTGAAGGAGGCGGTGCTGTTCGACAAGGGACGATGGCGATAGTGCGGTGGGCGCTGAGTAGAGGGTGATCGCAGGGTCGGCGGCAGTAGACATCTTCTCTACATGGCGGACAGCAATCGGGCAGAGGGTGGTCGCGAGTGTGCGGCGTGTGGTGAAGCGGCAGATGGAAATAGAGGAGTTGGCGGCGTCGAACGGTAGTGAGCAGGAAGAAGAGGAGAAGAGGAGAAGCAAAGGAAGGCAGCGGCGTCGGATGATTTCTTCCACGCTGCGGGTGACGAAGGCGACGGCGTAGCAATGGTCGAGCACGAGTGGAGGGAACGGCGGCTGCCTTAATCTAGGGTCGAAGCTCGACTTTTAAAGCCTGATAACTGCGAGATTTTCGATGTCGAACACGGGCGTGCATCCACGTCGATTCCAGCAAACTTGGTCACGGCGGTTGCGGGTTGCGAGGCGATCGCGGGTTGTGCGATGGAGAGGCGGACGAACAGGGTAACAGTAATAGCGATTTCTGTTATATTGAGGAGTAACAGTAACTCCCAAATTGGGGTTTGGATTTGGGCTAAACCAGCTTTAAAACTTAAGGTTTACTGTAATAATTGATTCGTTTGGTTCATTAACCAAACGACCTCCGATTTGATCCAAACCAGTTTTGTTAGATTCATCTTCACAAGATGAATCTTCTCATCCCTTTTATTTTATCAAAACCTCTTCCATCATAAACCAAACTAAGTTGGTTCAATTTAGTTCAAAACTGATCCACTAAAAATTTTCGCGTATCTTACACTTAATAACTTAATGGGTTTGGGCTTTAATAATTTATGTATTTAACCTAATTCTAGATCTAGCCCATTAACGTAAATGGGCTTGGCTAATTTGGGCGTTAACCTCCTTAATTTGGCCCAATTAAAAACTCAGCCTTTGATTGGTTAATTCAAACCCTAAAATTTCTAGTATCTTACATCCTACCCAGTTTTAGTCACCAGGACTTCTTACCCAACTTCACTCACCAGGTCTTCTTACCCAGCCTCCAACTAGGACTTTCTCTGTCTAGCCTCTATCTAGGACTTCTCTCCTGCCTAGCCACCAACTAGGACTTTCCCTGTCTAGCTCCCAACTAGGACTTCTTCTAACTAACCTCCAACTAGGACTTTTCCTTATCCGGTCAACCTAACTAGAACTTCCTTGCCTAGTCCAACTGACTATGGCTTCTCACTGGTCTTTTGGTCAACTGACCTGACTAGACTTCACTCACATCCAAATATTAGGTCATGTTTAGACAATTCTTGGTCAAACTGACCACACCTAGGTAGGACAAACATCAAAACCTTGTAGGATCGAGGTGAGCACTAGAGGGGGGTGAATAGATCGTTTGTCGCTTTTTCATAAGTTCGGAAAAACTTCATAAAAATCAGAGTAAAGTAATTGTAGTAGCAAATAAATGGTGACACGTTTCTTTTACTTGGTTCACAACCATTCGCTGCTACTCCAAAGTCCACGACCCTTGATCGTTTCTGACGAACAATCCACTAATAATTCTCCTCTTCCAAGAGAGAGTTTCACTTTTACAGAATTTTAGAACCGATAAACTTTTACCGTCCTAAAGACGTATGTACAAAATTAAGCAAAATTAAGTATTTTTATCGACAAATAGAATAGAAGATGTTCGTAGTTGTTGGTGCAGCTTTTTGACGTGACAATGATATCTCAAGTGTTTCGGTCACACGCTAAATGATCATAGAGGTAGCATGAATGAATGTCCTAGGGTTTTCCCTTGCAGCTACTTATATAAGGAAATTCGGGCGCTTAAAACTCCTTCTGGGTGCCTCCACATCATCTTGTAGATCCTGCCCAGTAGAATAGAACTTCCTTTGCCTAGCCACAACTAGGACTTTCTTGTGCTACCTACATACTCAGTTCAGCTCATTATTAAACTTCACAAGCTTAACTTGACCCTTTGCCATTATCAAAACAACGGTTCGATTATTTGGTACTCCCTGCATCAATAAACTCTGGGGACAAACTAGTACTCCTTGCACCAACAGATAAGTTACATGAAAGAGTAAATGCTAAACTTGAATCTTGACAAGAAATGCTAGAAAAGTAAAGCAAAGATAGAATATATAAAATTTAAGTTTAGCAATATTAGATGTAATGAGACAATTGTTAAGATAAGAGATTATGAGTTGTCTGTAATTGAGAGTTTTAAGTATTTAAGATTATTTTTACAAAAGGATAGAAGAATTGAGAGATATCTCACATAGATACAAGCAAGATGGTTAAATGGAGGAGAGTGTTAGATATTCTTCTAAGACTTAAAGAAAAGGTTTACAAAATGACGATTAGACTTGCTATATGTTATATGGAACTGAATGTTGGGCTATGATTCAAACTTATGAGTAGAAGATGAGAGTTGCAAAGATGAGGATGTTAAAGTGGATGTGCGGACATACAAGAAAGGATAAGATAAAAAATAAAAATACTTGAGAAAAATCAGAATTGCATATATTGAGGAAAAGTTTTGAGAAACACATTTAAGATGATATAAATATATACTTATAGGATTAAAAAATATTTCAATTAGATAATGTGAAACAATGATAAATATGTACAAAGAAGATCAAAAAAAGACTTAACTAGTAATAATAAAATATAATATAATATATTTAAATATAAATGATGAAATAATAATAAGGGATAGACTCTAATGATATAAAAAGATTATCAATCTCATATGAAGTAGGATAAGATTTAATTATTATTGTTTAATTGTTTGATCATTGCCATTGCATCTGTCCGTAAAACTCTTTTTTTCTCCCTTTCCACTACAAAAATAAGAGAACATTCTTAATGTCATATTTGACATTATCTTCAATTGAAAATCCAGATTCACAACTTTCCATGTACCACTGTCCAACCAAGGACTCGGTAAACTTCACTACACTTATGGCCCTAAATTAATTAACATATTTATTCCAAGAGGAGAAGCCTTGAATGAGACCATGCTTTGCTTGGTTGAGACCTAGCTGCTCAAATGAAGTTTGAGTAGATAGTGATCCACATGAACCATGCAACACTTGAAGATTATGAGTATGAATTTCCCGTGAATTTTGAGTATAGCAGCCAAATCAGCGAATTCCATGTGAAAAAAAATGTTGTAATTTTATACCAGCCAAGCGCATCAACCTAAATGTGAGCTAACAATATGACAGTGGAGGTGCGTGTTTCACTGATAAATCAAGGCATTGTTTCAGATAATCACAGCAGATCAAATAATATACCAATCACTTGAACTGACTCAACCATCAATTGGGAAAGTTGAGCAGACTCTAGACCGTTGTGAAAGGAATTTCATTGGCTGGAAGTTAATGGAATTGCCTTCTTAATAGGCTCAGAGGGGATGAGCATGCTGGATGACGAGTGGGTGACTAGAGGGACGTAGAATATTAGGAATGAGTCAAAGCTAAGGACGATGAACAAAGTGTAGCCTAGAATCGCAACTGTCGGCAACAGTGTAGCAGGTTGTTAATCCCTTCGGTGGTGACACTGCCACTCTTTTTCGTAGGGATCATGTTGCGCCTGCAAATGATAGAGTTCCATGTGGCCAGAACATCATTGTACATCCAACCTGCTTAGTGAATTATTAAAGCTAAATTTAGATCTATTGACAAAAGTACAACTTATTCAGCATAACTTCACCTACCCCTGAACTAACTACACTTCGAGTAAGACTTAAACCTGACCGATAACAACAGAGAGAGGCAAACAAAACAACTACTCATCTACATTAGAAGGCTTAGACATAATGAAAACTGGAACGATCTGTGTAGAATATGAATGATGCTGAAGTTGCATAGTCAAGATCCGCAAACTGGGAAACTAACACCAAATCCCAACAAAATTTACATATGATATTCATTAGTCATCCTTGACATGTGGATGATTTTTCATTACATGGACAAACACTGTGGATAGTATCATACCAACTATATATCCAGCAATTGCTCCATATGTAACGCAGATTGGCCATTCCTACATACATAAAACTTCAAATTACATTGTAGCTTCCAAGTTGTTGGACAACTAGAAGATTTGAAGAACAAGTTTGTCTACCACTTAGAGAAGTAAAAGAGTGTTAAGGAGCAATAACCTGCCATGGCATTTCCCAGTCAAGTGGCATAGGCCAAGCTCCAAGCCATGCACCAACAATAGCTCCTTGAGCTGGTAAAGAAACCAGGCAATCAATTGCTTGCTTTGGCCTGTAAGAAATGAAATTACATTCAAGTGTTGAAACCATTGAGTACTTCAAAGCAAATCAATGCCAAAAATGGAGAAATAATTGTGAATAAAAGTGAAGCAAAACAGACAACCTACTTGGAATTAGCTAGAATGCGCTGCCAGTCCATCCTTGACCATCCAAAAACACAGACTGCAGGTACAAACTGATACAAGTGATGGTAAGTACAAAACAGCTAGAATCATTGTTATGCTCTTGTTTATAGACTAATTTGGTACTAATCTTTGGTCAAAGAATTTCCATAATTGCTGAACCAGATGAGTAGTAGATGTGCACAAATTCTATAGCAATCCTTTTTCAAGCTTCTCCTGGTTTTCGATATTAGTTAAATCCTTTTTCAAGCTTAGTTAGCAATAATTGGAACCAACTAAGCAAATTCTAGCAGATTAAGCAGGAATTGAACTACAAAAACAGTAATTAAATTCCACCTGAACTAAGACACTTTACAACAAAAGATGAATGACAAGAGAAACATGAAAATATTGTAAAACCGTCATGAGGCATACTTTGAACAGAATTCAAGTAAAAATAAAGCAGGAAAAAAGAAATACAGAAATCAATCTATCACAATGAATCAAAACAAGCTTACATATAAAATTCAGGCAAGAAGAATAGGAATGCAAATTTCTTCAGACCATTTGGTCTCCCAACTTTAACAAGAAAATGAGAAATATTACTCATTATTACTTACAGTAAACAATGACATGAGACATGACCAGTAGATGGTGCTTAGCCAATACCTGTATAAGATACAAATTGTCCACTGTTTAAACAATCAAATTGTCATGCCTCATATCAGAAAGGTATAAGCTAAAGAAAATTGAAAACTTTTTTTATCATCTGTATCAGACCCTTCTACATTTACTTGTACTGAAAAGACCATTTTCTCATTGCATTGCAAGTACAGTGGTAGACATACTTAAGGCCAACAGGTGCGCCCAGAACAATTGCCCCAAGTGCATTTAATAAAGCTCCTGACAAGTATAAGCCAAATGACATGTAAAAGGTGAGAGAGACTACAATCTTTAAAGAAATAAAATGGGAGAAAAGCAAGATCACTAGATTATTTGTATGATGTTATCAATAAGTTATAAACCAATTTATAAGCCAAATCCCTAAGATATGAACCAGATCAAATGCACTGTTTTGCCCATGATGACAGGGAAAGTTACAAATGATCAAATATTAGGAATGTTTTAGCGACTTAACCAACAAACTCAGGAGGGATTTCAGCAAAATCAAAATAAAGTAGTGCAAGAATCGTACTACGAGAGAAAATGATTACTGCTAGATGACTCTATTGTCATGACATCATTATTGGAACATTAAATAGAGCAATTGGAAGCTGCGATGAAAGTTTATTTCGAGGCAACATTCTACTAATTAAGTGTTCTCTTGTATAGTTTCAAGAAAAGAACTCAGAGTCTGTTGAAATGTCGATTCAACTAATTCCACGAAGCTAAATCTACAGTTTAACCTCTAGTTGAACTGCAATGTCATCTTTGCAAAATATAAAAGTCTACGGTAGCTTTACTGATGGCTATTTGTATTTACTTAAAAGGTTTCCAACTAAGATAGCGTATTAATGGATCAGTGTTTAATGCAGTTACCCTTATGTAGTCAAATGATATCAAGGAAACCAAACAAGAGGATGAAAACAATGCAAATTTATGTAAACAATAATGGCACCCTGCATCACGTAGACCTTCGAAATTGATCGAGACTCATGAAGTTATAGAGGACCCAGGAGGTGTGCATTATTTCTACAAACTATTAGAGCAACGACAAATATGAAATCGAACAAGAGGATGAAAAACCAGAATAAACAAAAAATATTGAACATACAGAGGTACAAAAATTAAAACTCCAGAAGTGCCTAAGCAGGTGTGACGAGAACTAGGGAAGTATATAAATTCATCGGAAGTATACAAATGCCAAGGCTCTTAAGCTTACCGATTGGTAGTCCAAACAATGCCATGGAAACAGCCTTCCCAAACTGTTCCTCTTCAACGAAAAGAAGAGAAAATACTAAGAAAAATGAATAGTGAATACCGGATGGAAAGAAGGGAACTAGATTACCGAGCAGCTGTTGCATTCTCGTCGAACAAGACTATAGCTTGCTACTACAATGGGAGCTTCAAACACCTGCGAAACAAAGAAAAACAATCATGAATCATGATAGAATAGCCGAGAAGAAGCAGACTACAAGTAGAGGAGGAATCTGAGACGAACGAGAAGAAAGCTTAGGGTTTGGGTCGGATCGGTGACAAGGCTGAGATTGTAGGCGATTCCAGCAGCGAAATAGCCAGCGGCCAACCCGAGGGCGCAGAGAAGATGCAGGGCCAAGGCCTTCGAGACCGTGATCTCGCCATCGCCCATTCCGAATCTCCTTTGTCAAGGTCTCTCCCTCTCCCCTTCTCCTTTGTCAATTCCACGGATCTTCAAGCGACCGCGTTTGGCGGCGGCCCTCCGTGGCGAAGGGCGAGGAGGTTTCGTCAATTGACAGACGAACGAGAAGAAATTGGCGAACTCTCCCTGAGTTAAAATTTATTTATTAGAACTTTCGCCGAACTTGATCCTCATAATTTACTTGAAATATTAATTTAATAACATAAATTTATTTAATAAAATTTTATAGATTTATATTTATTTTTTGATAATTTCTCAAACCGAATAGCTGGTTATGTAATTATTCAAATCATGTAGGTGATTTTGAAATAGTCCAAATCACGTAGCCTCGTGTGAGTTCATTTCTCATATTATCGTTACTTCTGTTGACACGACAATCTCACGTGCATTCGAAACAAAGACCATTCTGAATTGTGTTCTTGTCTTCTCGGAAAAAGTGACCTTCGTCTGAACCAAAGGTGACAGTCGGCCAATGGTACAATTTATTTTTCGACGAACGGTGATCTTCTACTGCGCTAAAAAGTAGAACGGAGAGAAGCTGATAAACGTCAGGTCGGTGCCGAATACTTTCTAATGAATGGTGCAGCTTCTTGTCAGAAAAAATGAGGAACGGAGTATAGATTAAATCCTAGCTTGAGTGGAGTTTCATATCTGATGAACTGTTTAGCTTATTGTATGCCGAAAAGGTGATTGAAGACCCATTCTGAATCTCCTTTGTCAAGGTCTCTCCCTCTTCCCTTCTCCTTTGTCAATTCCACGGATCTTCAAGCGACCGCGTTTGGCAGCGGCCCTCCGTGGCGAAGGGCGAGGAGGTTTCGTCAATTGACAGACGAACGAGAAGAAATTGGCGAACTCTCCATGAGTTAAAATTTATTTATTCCACCTTTCTGTCTATTCCTCTTTTTCTTTTGTAAACTCATTTGCATCCAATGGCTTTTACACCATTTGGTGGTTCTATAAGCTCCCAGACTTGATTAGAATCCATAGATTCTATTTCAGATTCCATTGTCTTTTGCCAAGATACTGCATGTTTGTCTTGGAGTGCTTCATCATATGTCTAGGGATCAGGTTCATGTTCACCAGGGACCAAGTCCGAAGACTCTCCCAAAAACATGAATCTGTCAGGCTGGCTAACAACCCTCCTACTACGACGAGGCACTGTCTGTAACTGTGTATCCACCTGCAGACTTTATATGATAATCCTTATGAGCTCCTCAAGGGGACATCATCAACCTAGATTATAGGACACAGATTCCTTCTATAATCAACAACACACCATGTACATAATAATCGAACAATCCTCAGATGGTCCTGCTCAATACACACTAAGTGTACTAGTGTAATTCTATAGTCAAGACAGACTAAGACCAAATTACACTACAACCACTCCGATGGTTTGTCCAATCCATCTTGGTTGTGAACACTGTTTATAATCTATAAGGGACTGATAACATGGTCTTCTGTGTGTGACTCCGCACACCATGTTAATCTACAATATAGATTAAATGGACACTTGCATAAAAACTAAATGCAAATATTGACCAAATGTGATTCTCATTTCAGAATGTTTATTTACATAGCTAGGATTCTGGTATACATCCCAACAATCTCCCACTTATACTAGAAGACTACGCTGCCTCATATGCTGCCATACATCTGATTCCCATCCCCTCCACATGCCGATCAAAAGCTTTCGCTGGAAGGGCCTTTGTGAAAGGGTCTGCCAGGTTATCCTCTGATGCAATCTTGACCACAGCGACTTCTCCCCGTTTGACAATATCTCGTATCAGGTGGTACTTGCGCTCAATGTGTTTACTTGCTTTATGGGCTCGTGGTTCCTTCGAGTTTGCAACTGCACCACTGTTATCACAATAAATTGTGATAGTCTTGGGCAAACCAGGAATCACATCTAAGTCCATCAAGAAGTTCCTGAGCCATACAGCTTCTTTGGCTGCCTCAGAGGCTGCCACATACTCAGCTTCCATGGTAGAGTCTGAAATGCATTTCTGCTTTACACTCCTCCATGTTATGGCTCCACCTCCCAATGTAAACACATAACCTGATGTAGACTTACTTTTATCCCTATCTGATTGGAAGTCAGAGTCCGTGTAACCCACAGGGATTAAATTATCTGCCTGGTAAACCAGCATATAATTCCTAGTCCTTCTCAGGTACTTTAATATATGCTTTACCGCAGTCCAATGTCCCTGTCCTGGATTACTTTGATATCTGCTAACCATGCCCACGGCAAAACAGATATCCGGTCTCGTGCATAGCATTGCATACATTAGGCTTCCTACTGCCGAAGCATAAGGAACCGCCTTCATGTCCTCTATTTCCTTTGGTGTCTTAGGACACATCTCCTTAGATAGAGGAACTCCATGCCTAAAAGGTAGAAAACCTTTCTTGGAGTTTTGCATGCTAAAACGAGTTAGGATAGTATCGATATAGGAAGCTTGGGATAAGCACAACATCCTTTTCTTGCGATCCCTTATAACTTTGATCCCAAGAATATGTGCGCATTCTCCTAAGTCTTTCATATCGAACTGCTTGGACAACCATACCTTTACGTCTGATAATATTTTAACATTGTTGCCAATGAGTAAAATATCATCTACGTACAGTACAAGAAATACCACCACGTTTCCGTCACACTTCTTGTATACACAAGACTCATCCGGACATTGAATAAATCCATATGACTGGATTACTTCATCAAACCGGATGTTCCAAGACCTTGAAGCTTGCTTCAGTCCATAAATGGACCGATTAAGCTTGCATACAAGATGCTCTTTGCCTTTTTCAATGAATCCCTCTGGTTGCTTCATATAGATGTTTTCTTCAAGACTTCCGTTAAGGAAAGCTGTCTTGACATCCATTTGCCAAATCTCATAATCCATATGAGCAGCAATAGATAAGAGAATCCTTATAGACTTAAGCATAGCTACCGGCGAAAAGGTCTCCTCATAATCGATTCCCTCTTTCTGAGTATACCCTTTCGCAACAAGCCTTGCTTTGAAGGTTTCCACCTTCCCGTCTATTCCTCTCTTTCTTTTATAGACCCACTTGCATCCGATGGCTTTTACACCATCTGCTGGCTCTACAAGCTCCCAGACTTTATTAGAATACATGGACTCTATTTCAGAATTCATTGCACTTTGCCAAGATGCTGCATCTTTATCTTGGAGTGCTTCGTCATAAGTCCAGGGATCAGCTTCATGTTCACCAAGGACCAAGTCCGAGGACTCTCCCAAGAACATGAATCTATCAGGTTGTCTAACAACCCTCCCACTACGACGAGGCACCACCTGTTCTTGTGCATTTTCTGTGACACGCGGTGCAGTTACTTGTGGTATCTCATCTTGCACTATTGGTACTGAAGTGGGTGTATCTCCTCTAACTTCCTCAAGAACAATTTTACTCGTGGGCTTGTGGTTCTGACTTAGAAGGAACCAAGTTCAGAATATATGCGGCTGTTTCTAGAGCATATCCCCTGAACGAATTTGGTAACTCTGAATAACTCATCATTGACCTAACCATTTCCATAAGAGTCCTATTCCTTCATTTCGCCACACCGTTCTGTTGGGGTGTACCAGGTGCGGACAATTGGGATTGAATCTCAGCTTCTGATAAGTAATTGTGGTTATTATACTTACTTGATATTCGTGCCATATAACTAAGTATAATAATGTCCTTGAGTAGATCGTTCGTATCTATATCAATCGATTGGTTGAATCAATAGTGAGATGATATAGAGAACACTACTCTAAATGATTCCTAGTCAAGTATTAACATTCAAGGACAATGTTAATGTAACGAGACTAGCATGTAGGTCAACATGATGAGTTAATCTCACAAGTCATGGATATGAGATATCAAGTTGACACATGGGTATGCATTGGAGAATGTATACCAAATGCCCCGCCATGAGAAAGTATCATGGATCGTTATATGAGTGTCATATACTTTCTCATGTGGCTATTAGTATGACTATTAGTCCTTGGACCTGAAGTCACCATGGTTCCCAACATAAGGAGTTGCATGCTTTGGCTTCGTCAAACGTCACCCGTAACTGGGTGGACTATAAAGGCGATTACTGGGTATGTAACAAATTATGTAGTGGGATGTGAGTAATGTAGATGGGATCTATCCCTCCCATATGACGGGAGTGATATCATAGTTCTTGATAGAGTGAGACCACTGAGTGCATGGTCATGCCCAAATGAGTCAACATGTGATGTTGAGCTCATGTAATTGTAGTGAGTCTGCTTGGAGTTCAAGACATAGATTGATTAGAGGATGACATGGTCTATGCCTCGGTTTGATCAATCATGATATCAAGGATAGAGGGACATTGTCACATATTGTGAAGAGTCATAATTAGTAGTCACAATGGTGATGTTGGATCTCAACATTCTTGTAACTTGGGTAGTAGTGATGTGTTGCTAGATACCGCTCACTACTTATGTTTCTAAATCGGTTTAGAGGCATTGCCAACGTTACAAGAACCTATAGGGTCAAACACAAAGGACAATTAGGTGGAGATTAGGTTCATTTGATGAACCAAGAGGATTAGATTCATGTGATGAATCAAGTTGGGTTAAGTGTAATCCAAACTAGACTAGTGGAGTTGATTTGATTAACTTTGGGAGATTAGAAGTCAAGTTTGACTTGACTTAAGAAGGAGAATTTTATAGTCAAGTTTGACTTGACATTAAGAGTCAAGTTTGACTTGACTTTGTGCCATGTCATCATAAATGTTGACTTGACTTTGTGCTATGTCATCATCTATGTTGACTTGACTTATGCCACCTCATGGTCAATGCTTGACTTGACCATTTGACTTTGATGTGAGGTGGCATAAGAGATGACCAATGATGATGCTCCACATCATCATGGATGCCACATCATGGGGGTTACAATAAGAGTTTGTAATCTAAGGCTTGAATGGCTTTAATGAGATTAATTAGCCTTGAATTGCCTTGATGAAGAAAAGGTGGGGTTTTTTTTTATTCAACGTGAACTCATTCTTTTTCTTCCTCTCCTTGGTTTTCTCTCCTCTCCCTCTCCTCTACTACTGATCGGAACTTGGTGAAGGTGCTAGCACACCTTTGTTTCAGTTTTTCCACTCATATTGTCTGTGTGAATACCAATAGAGGAACGACGCTTGACATTCTTGAGATCCGACACTGTTTTGGACGAGCGAGATTCGCGAAGGGCACGGACTGAAGGTAAAACTCTTCATTTAGATGTAGAGTAAACAAAAATATGTACAAGAAACTAGTTTTATATTTTTCGCACGGATCCGGTGGCATGGACTTCCGGGGTTTCCGCAACGCAAAAATGATTTTTTTGCAGCTCAGAAAATCCAACAAGAAGATCTTCATCTCACAAAAGAACTCTAGTGGTATATTTAGTGAATATAGAAAGAGGATGTAAGTACTCTCACTTGCAGTATAAGTTGCTTTCGATTGATATATATGTTGTTTCCATTACCATGGCTATATCAGATTCATGTATGTTTTTCTAGAAGTGAAACATAAGATCTTAAAGATGCTCCCCATATGAGTTTTTGGGACTAAGAGCATGATTAAGTGTTTTGAAATGCTTCCCATATGAGTTTTGGGACTAAGAGCATGTTAAACATAAGATCTTAAAGATGCTTCCCATATGAGTTCTTTTGGGACTAAGAGCATGATCAAGTGTTTTGAAATGCTTCCCATATGAGTTTTGGGACTAGAGCATGTTAAACATAAGATCTTAAAGATGCTTCCCATATGAGTTCTTTTGGGACTAAGAGCATGATCAAGTGTTTTGAAATGCTTCCCATATGAGTTTTGGGACTAAGAGCATGTTAAGTGTTTGTTAAATAACAAAGTTAGTATAAAGTACAGAATATATATATATATATATATATATAATATAGAAAGTATTTTACTTTAAAGTGGCATGTGACTAGTGCAATGTTTACAAGTTTAAGTATATCTCATGTTCATGTTTTTACAAGCGAAGCATATTTGAAGATCATGTATTGCAAGTCATATATTTTTGGTTCATGCATTTCTAGTTGAACCATGGTGTTATGTACAAGTATTTCTTAATGCAGAATTTTTCATACAATGCTTTTGTTAAGTACAAGCATGTAGTTGCATACAAGTACCCTTATAGCATGTTTTCTTATGATACATTGTTTTGTGAGATTAGGAAGTACTTACTAAGCATCATTGCTTATAGTTTGCATTCCTTATACTGCAGATAAAGGTAAAGGAAGGCTTAAGTAAGAGGGGGCAGCGGATGAAGTGCTTGGTGTGTGTGGCGACGGAACCGTGGATTACAATTCTGAACTTGCTAGTGGTTATATTATGTCATGAACTTTTGAAACCTGCTAGTGCTTATGTTGTGCCATATATTCGAACTTGCTAGTGTTCATATTACGTCATAGACTTTTAAACCTGCTAGTGTTTATGCTATGTCATTTAGTTGCTTCCGCCTAATTGCTTCTGCATGTTTAGAGTATGGTAGGTTGTGTTATTCGATCTGCACATGATATGAACATAGATTGATGTTATATGCATACCAATTTTGTCATTGAACTATCTAAGAATGTTGTGTATTGTGTTAGAAGTATTATGGATTGTATTTGGGGTGTAAATATCCAAGTAGAACCTCTAAAAGACTTGTTTCAAATTCACCAGTCGACTGGCCATGGTGAGATCGAGCGAACATAAACTTCAGTCGACTGGTGCAGTCGACTGGTAACATTAATCAAAAATAATTGTGGAGTGGTGGTAAGTAATATATTTTTATAGTAAAAGGTCTGGGGTTCAAACCTTGATTCTTGCACATTTATTTATATTTTTTTTAAAGGAAAAGAAATTACTTGTTCATAGGGGTTGGGATATATGTTTGAGGAATCCTATTTTCCCTTTTATGATAGTTCATTCTATAGAATTATGCATGTTGATGAACATATTGAATTAAGCTAAAGAAAGTATGATAGTAACGCCTCCCTTATTTGAGAAAGAAGGGAGGTCGTTATAAAGGTAGCTTCTACACCTATAGGCACGAATGTAAAAATAGATAGTGACGTAGAGGGAACTTGGTATGTGTTTTGAAGAATTATGAACTTAGCCTTGCATGATCCCATAACTAGAAATTACTTATGTACATCTCACAAGATCATAGGAAGGCTTGCTTGTGTATTTCTTCATTTGAATATTATGTGAGATGCTAGGATGATACTCATACCTTACTTATGCTTATGACATCATGATGAGGTATGAAGAGTGTCAATATAACTATCATAGACCAACTATGGGAAAAACAAATATTCAATTCATGGACATCTTACCCATTGATCATAGTTGGACATTTTAAATGTTTTGAAAATATTTCTATGTTGTACTCACAATGATATATGTTGGTGCAATCTTGCCCCAAGTGATTTGGATTTTAATGTTTAGCTAAAAGAAGTTTAAGTTAAGCAATGTTGGTAATCTAACTTGTGTGGTTTGAGTTCATAGGAAAGTCCAGGAATGGAGTCTTGGCATTTAGTGATGTCCCGGAGGCGCGACTTCTTGGCAAAGGATGAAGTCCTTGAGGCGAGACCTCTTGGCAAAGGATGAAGTCCCAGAGGCGCGACCTCTTGGCAAAGGAAGACTTAACACGACGAAGCTGAGGGAAATGAATCAAGCTAGTGCAAGGAAGGGCATGAGGCTTGTGGAAGGCGTTTGAAGGCTTGCATTAAGGCTAAAGGCTGAAGAAGAAGCTGAAAGGGGAGTTTCAGCTTGATCAGTCGACTGACACTGTTGATGCAGTCGACTGGTGATTGATCAGAAGCACACACAGAGGTTTTAGATGGATCAGTCGACTGACACTGTTAATCCGTCGACTGGTGACCAAACAAAGAAATCAGTCGAGTCCATCTGTCGACTGATAGACGACCATTGGAGCGACAGCTAGCTAATTAAATACAGATTAAAGAGCCGTTGAAGCCCATCAGTCGACTGACCCTTGGAGCAGTCGACTGATGTACAGAAATACATAAAAATAGAAGTCGACGCAGAAGAAAGCAACAATTCATTTTTACATCTTTCTAGCAAAATTCTGACTCTGTAACAAATCTCTCTTCTTCCTCAAAACTTCACTTATATCTTGTGAAAGGAAGAGACTGATTGTGTGAGGGTTTCTCCGCCTTCAAAGCGTGCTTTGAAAAGGAGGTTTTTTATAGTGGAAAATGTCGTATGTGTGTGTGGATCCTTGGACTAGTCATCTCGTTGAGGTGGATACCAAGTAAACAAATCGGGTTAGCAATTATACTTCTTTCTGTGTTTTTATTTTTGCTTCCGCTAATGATTTCGCAGAAACTCGAAGAATCACTATTCACAAGAAGTCTAGGCTAGTTAGGAGGACTGAGTCACAGCAAAAGTCTAGGCTGATCTGGAGGATCGAGTCACAGCAGAAGTCTGAGTTGGTCAGGAGGACCAAACCGCAGCAAAAGTCCTGGGGGCTGAGGATAGAGATGAGCAAAAGTCCAACAAGTCTGGAGGACTTGGTTGGCATAAATTCTCTTGAGTGGAGTGGGTAAAGGCGCGTTCTCGGAGTGGAACAGGAGGCGTCAGACTAACCTAGGATTTCAGTAGGAATTCGAAGTTAGACCCACAAGATAAGACTTAGAATTATTTGTATATTTGCATGCTTGTCTTGCAAGAACAAGGAGCTGGAAGCAAGATGAAGAAAGCTTAAGTGTGGCAAACAAAGTAAAGCCAAAATAACCAGTCCAGGGGATACAGTCGACTAGAACTGGAAACCAGTCGACTGAAGTTCTAGTCGACTGGAACTGGAATACACTCGACTGGAGAGTGGATAGTCACAGCGTAGGGAAATCGGATCGAAGACTCAAGGCTGGAGTCGACTCAGATTCAGCCGAGTTGACTCAGGCGGGGGATAACAAGCATGGAAGAAGTTTTATCTGCCACATCAGCTGGAATCGACTAGGGTAACACTAGAGTCGACTCAGGAGCAGTATAAAAGGAGGTTAACGTGCAGAAACAATTCATTCAAGCCAAAAAGTTCCCATATTCAATTAGTGGTGCTTCTGAACGTGAACGGGGCCAGGCAGGTGCTACAGGGGAAGATCTAGGAGGAGTACGCAGTGCTCAAACATCCAGATCGGCGGCTACTTGTTTGGTTTAGTTTTTCTTACTTGTTCTTTCTGTATTTATCTTGTTTGCATTATTGATTAGACTGTAAGACGGGTTTCTCCACCTCCGTACACGGTTCGGAAAGGAGACCACTAGTGTACGGGCGCCTCCCGTGCATAGGCCTTGGATGTACTAACCCTGGGGGGTTAGGAACCAAGTAAAAATCTGCGTGTCCCTTTATTGTTATCTAATCCGCTACTTAGTATTCTGATAGAAAGCGAATGATTTAAAAAAGCGATGACATGCTATTCACCCCCCTCTAGCGTGTCACATCGATCCTACAATTGGTATCAGAGCCGGTGCGCTCTTGATTTGACTAACCGCTAAGGGAAGAAGACAACAAAGATGGAGGGGGAAAAAGGTATGATTTTTAAAATTCATTTTAAATACCATATTATATGCTTTAAATGCAAGGAGAGAGGGCACTACAAAAATCAGTATCCTACTCGTAAGATTCGGACGGCACCACCAGCGACAAAGGAACAACGATGCGAGGAGCCCGGAGGAACAAGGATCATATCCAATACTTCAAGTGCCAGAAAAGAGGACATTACAAAAATCGATGCCCAGAGAGGAAGACGGCAAAAAAACTGGTATGTTTTTATAATTATGAAAATACCCCTAGGTTGCATGCCTATGCTAGATTTACTTTTTCTGCAAATTTAGATAATTTTTCTGAAAATTTAGAAAAATTAGAAAAAGTCACCTTGAACAATTCAAATTTAGATAAATATAGAAATTTCGATAATTTAGAAAATTCAAATTTAAATAAGATAAATTCAAATTTGAAAAAGTCAAATTTAGATAAATTAGATTATTCAAAGTTAGATAAAAATTTAAATAATTTGACTAAATCAAATTTGAATAATTCAAATTTGAAAAAGTTAGATCTAGAAATATTAGATAATAATTTAAATAATTTAAATTTAAATAATTCTAAATTAAATAAATTAGAAAATTCAATCTTAGATCCTAAAAATAAGGATAATTTATCTAATTTAGATAAATTAATTAATAAATCTGAATTAAATAGTGATTTGACTAATTCAAATTTAATAAATTCAATTATTAATAATTCAAATTTAATTAATTTAGATTTATCTCAAATAAATAAAAAATTAGACCAAGTCTTTAACTTATCCAACCAAGATAATGATAAACATAATAAATCAACTTCAATTAATTTAATAATTCTGAAAATTAATAATAATTCAATTAAACAAGATAAAATTAATAATCATCAAGATAAGTTGAACAATTCAATTTTACTTAATTATTTAAAATTAAATAATAAAATTAATTACAACAATATACCTTTTAATTATCAAACATTGAATAATTTTAATAAATTAAATATCAAAAATTTAAAATTAAATAATAAAATTAATTACAACAATGTACCATTTAATTATGAAATATTAAATAACCCTAAAAAAATAAATTTTAAAATTCGAAATTAAATCCTAAAATTTAGGAAAATAATTTAACAAGTCAAATCTAATTTATTAATTATTCAAAACTTAAATGAAAATTAAATTAAAAATTAAATTCAAATTCAAATTCAAACTTAGAATTCAAAATTCAAAATTCAAATTCAAACTTAAAATTCAAAATTCAAACTTAAAATTCAAAATTCAAATTCAAACTTAAAATTCAAAATTCAAAATTCAAATTTAAAATTCAAAATTTAAATTCAAACTTAAATTCAAATTAAAACTTAAAAGCTATGAACCTAATTAAAATAAATTACTTTTAATTATGAATCTAAATTAAAATATTATCGAATGAAACAAATCAAATAAAATTCAAAGTGTGTCAAAGTGGGTTGACATGCTCGCGGGTCCACACGACTTGTATCAAATCGAGAATTTGATACATTATTAGAAATTAAAAACTATTGCGTAAATTGTTTGACTCATGCATACTTGTCATGTCATGCATATATTTTATTTTAAATGCATATAACATGCCATGTCATCATGTTTACTTATCGCTTAATCTAGAATGGTTAGTTAAGGACACATGAATGGTTGATACTTGCCAACATAGTACTAGGGTGGGGCAAGATGATAGTACGTTAGGAAAGCTTGGTCTGGGTAGTCAAGTGGGGTAAAGAGTACCTTGCTTGGTCTGCTTAGTCAAGTGGAACTGACCGAAGCTACCTCGCCACATCCTAGACTAGTTAGACCAAGGTTTCTCAAGAAATTGGTTAAAGTCATAATTTCTTGAATCAGTTTTGTCTTAGTGGTGCTTCTGAATGCGAACGGGGCCAGGCACATGCTACCGGGGAAGATCCAGGAGGAGTACGCGGTGCTCGGACTTCCAGATCGGTGGCTACTTATTTGGTTTAGTTTTTCTTACTTGTTCTTTCTGTATTTATCTTGTTTGCATTATTGATCGGACTGTAAGACGAGTTTCTCCGCCTCCGAACACGATTCAGAAAGGAGACCACTAGTAGACGGGCCCCTCCCGTGCATAGGCCTTGGATGTAATAACCCTGGGGGGTTAGGAACCAAGTAAAAATCCGTGTGTCCCTTTATTGTTATCTAATCCGCTGCTTAGTATTCTGATAGAAAGTGAACGATTTTAAAAAGCGACGACACGCTATTCACCCCCTTTAGCGTGTCACATCGATCCTATAGTAACAAGTATTGATTGGTAATTGTAGATGACTATTCTAGATTTTTCTTGGGTATATTTCATGAAAAATAAGGATGATACCTTAGCCATCTTTATTGGGTTTAGCAAAAGGGTAGAAAATGAAAGAACCTTGAAAATCTATAGAATTAGGAGTGATCATGGTGGAAAGTTTGAAAATTCAAATTTCTCCAAATTTTATTTAGAAAATGGGTACAAGCATGAGTTCTCATGCCCAAGGACCCTTCAACAAAATGGGGTTGTTAAGAGAAAAAATAGGGCTTTGCAAGAAGTCGCTAGAACAATGTTAAACGTGTTGGTAACTTGGAATTCTGTTCTGTTCAATTCTTGCCAGATAAAAATTTTTCGGAGACGGATTCTTTTCAAGTAACTCTCATATTCGATCAACCATGTGCTTGATCGATGCATAAGATCATTGGGCTCTTGTGTTGGTATTCAGGATCCATATAAATAAAATAATAAAAATTATGCAGCGGAATAAAGTAGTTGTACATTTCTTCTTTGTAAGTTGTGTAGATGATTGTACATATCCGATGACCTTTTGATCTTCTACTGTATTCTTCTCCTCTTCTTGGACGTTGTGTGGGCAACGATCTTCCAAGATGACTCAATCCAAATTTCTTTTCTTCTTTTCTTCTAATCCGATGGCAATAAGAGGAACAAAACCTCCTCTTCTTCTTCCTCTTCTTCTATTCCTATCCTCTCCTCTCTTCTTTAGGCACCAGCCCTATCAAAGGAAAGAATCCTTTCAAGGTGGTGCCACCAAAATCTAGGAGAAGGAAGAGCCATAAAGAAGAGCCGACTAAGGAGGAAAAGAGACTTCCCTTCTTCTTCCTCTTCTCCTTCTTCTTCCTCTTCACTTGGCCATCGGCCCTAGCAAGGATAGAAGACCTTGTGCGCCAGCCCTAGTAAAGGAAAAGAGGAGAAAGCCTAAGCACTCAAAAGAGGGAGGGAGAGATGGGGAGGGGCGTCGGCCCTAATGGAAGAAGGAGAAGATCTTGGATTGAGGGTGGGCGGGCACACATCATTAGAGGTTGTGTGTTGTTTTTGCCTCTCCCTATCATCCCCTTTTATAGTTTTGCCAGCCTAGAAAAATTAGAAAGAATCTAACAAATTTTTCTTATTCAGATTTTGTTAGAAAAAATCTAATAAAATCTCTTGATAAGATTTTGTTAGTTTCTTAATAAATTTTCTTAACTAAATTTTGTTATTATCTTAACAAAATCTCTTAATAAAATTTTGTTAATTTCTTAACAAAATTTCTTAATTAAGTTTTGTTATTTTCTTAACAAAATTTCTTAACAAAATTTCTATGAAAAAATCATAACAAAATTTTGTTTAGGATTTAGAAGAAATAGAATTCGTAACAGAATTTCATAACGAAAATTCTTAATAGAAATCCTTAATAGAATTTTTCATAGGAAAAATTCTTAACTGAATTTTAGAAATTCTTAACAAAATTTCCTAATCGAAATTCTTACGAAATTCTCTCAGATGGATACAAGGCTTTATATAGAGGCTACAGTAGGGACCTAGAGAAGGAATTGGTTTTGACCTTCTGATGGGCATGGGCTTCCTATGTTCTCTCTGAACACCCAACTCAAGTCCATCAATAATAACCCACACCACTAAAGGGTTATTATTGAACTACCTCACCAATCTCATATTATAATATGAGTTCCTTCTTATCATGAGTGCATTAATCTACCTGTGTTTAAGATATCGTATGTTTGTCAATGAATTGAATTATTGACAACTCAATTAATTAACTTCTTATTCCGAGAGTAGTACCACTCAACTTTATTATCATGCGGAACTAAGTCCACTTGTAATATTTACATGATAATCCTTATGAGCTCCTCAAGGGAACATCATCAGCCTAAATATTAGGACACAGTTTCCTTCTATAATCAACAACAGACCATATACATAACATTATCTCCCAACTCATCGGGTCTTTTGATTTAACGAATAAATCTCACCCTTTGATGAATTAAAGAAATACATACTAAGTATATGTGCTTGTTATTATATAGGGATTAAGAGCATGCAAGAAGAAGAAGGAAGAAGAAGAACAAGGAGAACAAGGAAGAAGAAGAAGGTTTCTTGCTTGCTTGCCATCGGAAAGAAGAAAGATTTTGGTGGAGTTATCTTGGAGGATCGTTGCCCACACAACGTCCAAGAAGAGGAGAGGAATACAGCAGAAGATCAAGAGGTCTTCAGGTAAAATATCCCTACACATCTCAAAGAAGAAAGGTACAATTTAATTCCGCTGCGTAAATTATTTTCTCTTCTTAAATATGGATCCTGAATACCAAACACAAGAGCCCAATGATCTTAATGCATCGATCAAGCACCTAGTTGATCGAATATGAGGGCTACTTGATAAGATTCCATTTTCAGAAAATTTTTGTCCGGCAAGAATTCAACGGAACAAAATTTCAGGTTCCCATCAATGGTATCAGAGCATTGGTTAGGGCTCTGTGTGTTTGGTTTCAGTTATTTATGCACTTTTCATACATAAATTTAGGCAGGATAATAGTAGGAATTGCAAATAGATTAACTCTGTGGTTGCAGGATTCCTAGATCCAACTATTATGGCCTAAATGTGATATGTATGTATTGTATGTTTGTGTTGTGCATGTATGTGTGATTGGAACCCTCGGGCATGTCGAGGTTATTATGCATTATTGTAATAATAATTAAGCACAGCGGGACGCTGTATAGTTTTATTTACTGTTCAATCTAGAAAATATGTAAACTCCTTCGTGGAGTATAGGATTGATAGATGTAAATATTTTAATTTACTGTTCGATCTAGATTACATGTAAACCCCTTCGTGGGGTGTAGGATCGATGGATGTAAATTTTATTTTATGTTGTTGCGGCTTTCTTTTGCGTGGTGATGACCAGAGGCGCAGCAGAGAAGGAAGCAAGATGGACGCAACTACATCCACAGGTGGCATATTGAAGAACGACGGATTCTGAAAAGGCCATAATAGTTGGAAATTTAGTTTTTCATATTTATTGCCTTTATTGCTGTTTTATATGCTATGCTCTGATAAGCGTGCTTTTTATATGCTTATTTTATGCTATGCTCTGATAAGCGTGCTTATATATGCTATTATGCTTTATATGCTGGATGCATGCTTGATAGGAAATTATGTATGCATAACTTAATGGATTCCTAAATTGGTTTTGTCTAAGAAAGTGGTCGTTGCTCCGATAACCAAGAAGGCCCATTGTGCCTCGCCACGGCCTGGAAATCGATTTTTGAATTATTATATATGTGTACATAATTAAAATTCCTCAATTCAAATAACTAAGTGGGAGAGGGAATTATTTATTTAATCCCGTGGTCTCCATTACTGGTTTGATAGTGATGCAATTCAAACTTGCGTGTTGGCTCTGAGTGCCTTCCTCCATATCGGATGAGTTTGTTTTGCAGATCACTAGATCAAACTTCCTTTATGGATGATTATAGGAAGTTATTTAGGAGCGTGTGATCTTCTCCATCTGAAGGGGCACAATCCTAAATAATGGACTTAGTATCAAGTAATGGTGCACACTTAGGCACATTTAATAGTATCCTCCCCATCGGAGTCACTGCTATTTATCTGTGCGACCGAAGTAAACCAACTATTAATTTTATCTATCTTAGAGATAATAAAATTAATGGGTAAAACCTCCTCTTACAAATGCTTGAATTCGTATACGTCCACACGATCGTGGCATACGTAATTCCCGGTGTTTGAGGTGTTGGTGAATTTAAATTATATTGTTTGAGGAATCAATATAATTTTAAATTCTAAAGTTTTCTGACCAAGTAATTAATTTGTGATTCTCAGGATTTCAGTATGGCTTTCAACCCACTTGCTGTCATTCTAAAAGAAAACAAACTTACTGGTCCCAATTACATTGATTGGAAACGGAACTTGGACATTGTCTTGACTGCTGAGGAGTACAAGTTTGTACTTCACGAAGATCTGTCCTAGCGTGCCTGAAAGGGATGCTACCGAAGAGGAGATAGAGAGACATAGGAAATGGGTTAAGGCAGATGAGATGGCGCGGTGTTACATCTTGGCATCTATGTCAAATGTACTGCAACATCAGCATCAGGCCATGCCTACTGCCTATGACATGATGCTCAATCTCAAGGAACTCTTCGGACATCAAAGTCGGGCTGCCAGGCAAGAGGCCATGAGAAACTTGATGACGACCACCATGACTGAGGGGACACCCGTGAGGGATCATATCCTCAAGATGATGGCTCATTTAAATGAGATGGAAGTCCTTGGAGCTGAAATCGATGGGGAAACCCAGGTCGATATCATTCTTCAATCGCTACCCAAGAGTTTTGAGCAGTTTCGCCTGAATTACAACATGAATAAAAGGAATTATTCATTGGCGGAACTTCTGACAGAACTCCAGGCGGCAGAAGGGCTATTTCGTCAAAGTTCTCAAGTTCACATTGCTGAAAAGGTTTCTGCTTCTAAGCCGAAAGGCAGAAAGAAGAGGAAGAGACCAACTGGTTCGGCAAAGAAGGTGAATGGACCTCAAGTGGCTGGGCCGCAGGCAGGTGTGAAGAAGCCTAAGGGCAAGTGCTTCACATGCAAGCAGTCTGGACATTGGAAGGTGGACTGTCCTGAAAGGAGAACAATAAAGGTAAATCTTATTCATTAGTTGTTGAAACATGTTTAGCGGTGTTATCTACCGGAACCTGGTGTGTAGATACGGGAGCCACTGATCATGTCTGCAATTCATTGCAGGGGTTCCAGGAAACCAGACGACTACATGAAGGGGAGATCACCGTCTACATGGGCAATGCTACGAAAGTGGCGGCTGTTGCAGTGGGAGATGTTCATTTATCTTTTGAGAGAAATAGAACTTTGATTTTGAGAGATTGTCTTTATGTACCTTATTTTAGAAAGAATCTAATTTCAGTTTCTAAATTAATAAAGGATGGATATTCTGTTTATTTTGATGATAAAGTTATTGTCAAGAAAAATAGGGTTAATATCTGTTCTGGTACATTGGTTGACAATCTATATACTCTTAATCCAATAACTCCCACGATGCAACAGAAGGAAATTAATAACACATCTTCTAACTCTAATAAGAGAAAAGAACCTTCGCAAGTGAACCAAACATATCTTTGGCATCTAAGGTTAGGTCATATTAACTTGAGTAGAATTCAAAGGTTAATAGCCGATGGACCTTTAGGTTCATTGGTGGTGGAAAATTTTCCAACCTGCGAGTCCTGCTTGGAAGGTAAAATGACCAAGAGGCCTTTTAAGGCAAAGGGGTATAGAGCCAAAGAAGTGTTGGAATTGGTTCATTCTGATTTGTGCGGTCCTATGACTATCCAGGCGAGAGGTGGTTTCGAATATTTCATCTCTTTTATAGACGACTATTCGAGATATGGATACATTTACTTGATGCGCCGCAAGTCTGAGTGCTTTGATAAGTTCAAAGAATACAAGGCTGATGTGGAGAAACATCTTGGTAAAAGTATCAAGACACTACGGTCTGATCGTGGTGGCGAGTACCTCTCAGGAGAGTTTAGGAGTTACTTATCAGAGGCTGGGATTCAATCCCAATTGTCTGCACCTGGTACACCCCAACAGAACGGTGTGGCAGAGCGAAGGAATAGGACTCTTATGGAAATGGTTAGATCGATGATGAGTTATTCAGAATTACCAACTTCGTTTTGGGGATATGCTCTGGAAACGGCAGCATACATTCTGAACTTGGTACCTTCTAAGTCAGTACCTTCTACTCCCACAGAATTGTGGACCGGGCGTAAGCCTAGTTTGAAACACATTCAGATTTGGGGTAGTCCAGCACATGTGCTGAAGGGAGACGCTGATAAGTTGGAACCACGTACGGAAGTTTGCTTGTTTGTGGGTTATCCTAAGGGGACGAAGGGTGGTTTGTTTTATAATCCTAAAGATCAGAAGGTCATTGTTAGCACCAATGCCCGATTTTTAGAAGAGGACTATATAATAAACCACAAGCCCATAAGTAAGATTGTTCTTGAGGAAACAAGTGGGGACATGTCTACTTTAGTACCAACGGTACAAGATGAGATACCACAAGTGACTGCACCGCGTGTCACAAGTGATACACAGTTACAGACAGTGCCTCGTCGTAGTGGGAGGGTTGTTAGACAGCCTGACAGATTCATATTTTTGGGAGAGTCTTCGGACTTGGTCCCTGGTGAACATGAACCTGATCCCTGGACATATGATGAAGCACTCCAAGATAAAGATGCAGTATCTTGGCAAAAGGCAATGAAATCTGAAATAGAATCTATGGATTCTAATCAAGTCTGGGAGCTTGTAGAACCACCAAATGGTGTAAAAGCCATTGGATGCAAGTGGGTCTACAAAAGAAAAAGAGGAATAGACGGAAAGGTGGAAACCTTTAAAGCAAGGCTTGTTGCGAAAGGGTATACTCAGAAAGAGGGAATCGATTATGAGGAAACTTTTTCGCCGGTAGCCATGCTTAAGTCTATTCGGATTCTTTTATCTATAGCAGCTCATATGGACTATGAGGTTTGGCAAATGGATGTCAAGACAGCTTTCCTTAACGGAAGTCTTGAAGAAAACATCTATATGCAGCAACCAGAGGGATTCATTGCAAAGGGCAAAGAGCATCTTGTATGTAAGCTTAATCGGTCCATTTATGGACTGAAGCAAGCTTCAAGATCTTGGAACATCCGGTTTGATGAGGTAATCCAGTCTTATGGATTTATCAAATGTCCGGATGAGTCTTGTGTATACAAGAAGTGTGACGGAAACGTGGTGGTATTTCTTGTACTATACGTAGATGACATTTTGCTCATTGGCAACAGTGTCAAAGTGTTGTCAGACGTAAGGGTATGGTTGTCCAAGCAGTTCGATATGAAGGACTTGGGAGAATGCGCACATATTCTTGGGATCAAAGTTATAAGGGATCGCAAGAAAAGGATGTTGTGCTTATCCCAAGCTTCGTATATCGATACTATCCTAGCTCGTAAATAAACATTTTAGCATGCAGAACTCCAAGAAAGGTTTTCTACCTTTCAGGCATGACTATATAATCGAACTAAACCTCTATTACTATAGATGTACATGCTCTTAATCCTGATATAATAACAAACACGTGTGCTTAATATGTACTTCTTTAATTCATCAAAGGGTGAGATTTAGATCGATAGATCAATAGGCCCGATGAGTTGGGAAGTAGTATTATGTACATGGTGTGTTGTTGATTATAGAAGGAATCTGTGTCCTATAATCTAGGTTGATGATGTCCCCTTGAGGAGCTCATAAGGATTATCATGTAAACCCTGCAGGTGGACTTTGTCCGCATGATAATAAGGTTGAGTGGTACTACTCTTGGATTAGATGTCGATTAAATACGAGTTGTCAGTAACTCAATTTAATTGACGGACATACGATATCTTAAACACAGGGAGACTAATGTACTGATAGTAAGAAGGAGCCCATATTATAATATGGGATTGGTGCGGTAGTGCAATAATAACTCTCTAGTGGAATGAGTTATTATTGATAGACTCAAGCTGTATGTTCGGTGAAGAACATGGGAAGCTTAAGCCTATCAGGAGACCAAAACCAATTCCTCCTCTAGGTCCCTGTTGTAGCCTCTGGGAATCCTCAAGTCTACATTGGAAGAATTCGTGAAGAAACCAGGCATTCGAGCTCATGCAAGGAGGTGTAATCGATCAGCTGATCGATTACACACCTTGGTAATCGATCAGTTGATCGATTACCAAGCCTCCGGGCAGAACGACTGGTAATCGATCAGCTGATCGATTACCAGGCTTGTAATCGATCAGGTGATCGATTACCAGGCTTGTAATCGATCAGGTGATCGATTACCAGGCTTGTAATCGATCAGCTGATTGATTACATGTGTTAATGAGAAAAGAATAGCGACTTTTAATCGATTCCTTGATCGATTAAAGGCCTGGGTTCGTTTTGGTAACTTTCGGAATTATTCCAAATCTCTCCGATTTGATTGAATTAAATCATGCCATGTTTATGGATTCATTATACCATGTTTATGGCTTGAATTATACCATAAATAAGGTGTGGCAAGGCTATAAAAGAAGGGGGTTGGCTTGGCTTTAGAACACACGAAGTTAATTCTTGGTGGCCGAGAGAAGGTCTCGGCAAGCCAACAACCACTCTTCTTTTTTCTTCTCTTTTCTCCAAGCAAAGAGAAGGAAGTTTAGCAAGCCATCGGAGGAGAATTCTGGTGGAGAAAATTCTCGAAGGATCGTTGCCCACACAACGTTCGGGTACAAACTTCGTCCTTCCGAACCGTCGGAAGAAAGGTATAATTTAATGTTTTCGCTTCAATTAAATTATGCTTTTATATTGGATCCTGTAAACCAAACACAAGAGCCTAACGATCTAAACGTGTCAGGCAACTTGAGATCGTTTTGGAAAAAAATTAGCGACGAAATTTGCGACGAATTTTTTAAAAAAAATTCGTCGCAAAACGTTTTGCAACGAACTTTGCGACGAATCCTAGTTCGTTGGTATAAACTCGTCACAAATTTTTGCGATGAAAATTTTATATTTCGTCGCAAATTTTAGCGACGAAAAGCTATTTTCGTCGCCAAATTCGTTGCAAATCTGCGACGAATTTATGTTCGTCGCAGATTTGCAACGAATCAAATTCGTCGCAAATCTGCAACGAAAACTGAATTCGTCGCTAATATGCAACGAACTTAAATTCGTCGCAGAATTCGTTGCAAATTTGCGACGAATAAAATTCGTCGCAAATTTGCGACGAATAAAATTCGTTGCAAATTTGCAACGAAACCAGAATTCATCGCAGATTTGCGACGAATCTGAATTCGTCGCAAATTTGCAACGAATTTTATTCGTCGCAAATTTGCAACGAATTTTATTCGTCGCAAATTAGCGACGAAAATGAAATTCGTTGCAAATCTGCGACGAATTTTGCAACGAAAATGGTTTTCGTTGCAAAATATCACTACGATAGATTTGCGACGAATTTATTTTTGTCGCAGAATTCGTCGCAAATCTGCAACGAATTCCATTTTCATCGTAAAATTTGTCGCAAAATTTAAAAAATAATTCCTATTCTACTTATTTATTGATTATTCCGTATCTACATAAAATATCGATCCAACCGGATCGATTCACAAATTATATAGAATCTATCGTCGCAAATATTAACATCCACATCCACAATATAATACACAATCAATAACAAAATTCATTTCAATATCAACATCCATATAACATTAATAACAAAGATCCAAATGATACAATCCATACAAAGATCCAAATGCTACAATACATTCAAAGATCAACAATAGACATGTGTACATGTTTATAAGTCCAAACCAACATCATATCAACGTGTGTACATCAACAAGCTGGATGATGACTTCTTTACTCTGGTACAATGTCAGATTTTGTTCTCCAGAGACTGCTGCTAAGTGAGGTCTCTACTTGAGAATTGTGGACCCATTCATCGATCGCCACGCAAGCATCCCCAACGGCACTGAGACAAAATAAGAATAAGAATAATTACCAAAGTGAAGCACTCAAAGATTTACCAGAACAGGTTGTACAAACACCGTCATACCACATGCAAGTTTTATGCAAGTCACTGAATTGTATTTCGACAACAAAATGTCAAAAAGTGAAGCACCAGCTATCTACAAACATTTAAAAGAGGCTATTAATCACAGAGAACTGAGGTAGTTGTTAAATGAACTGTCAAGTGCTAAAGTTGCAACAGAAATCAAACATGAGCAGGAGAATTACCAAGTTGCCATAGCATTGAAATCATTCCTTTAAGCTGACAAATGTGAGAAACATCTACATATTTCCTCTCGAGGATCTCACTAGATGAAACCGTATGCTAATCATATTTAGCTCATAGAAATTGGGTCCATGTAGTCTTTTGATTCAATCTACTTAATGAAATACTTCAAAAACAATTCAGAAACCATAACTAAACCATTGAACATGGTATTGGCCTTCAAACATAGTGTTATTCCTAAGCTGTATTTATTCTGAGAACTTAGAAATGATATTTGTTTCTAGATAAGGAACTCTCAAACTTCGTCCTAATTCTTCCAGGACTACCTCAATGGAGCATTTCATGTAGTTAGTTGCTCTCTTTATGTTCTTGTGGCGACCTATGATGTTTTGTTCTGTTATTATAGTCACAGAGAAATAAACTCCATCATCACTATTTCCCTGAAGAAATAAACTTAGACATTGAGAAACAAATTGAAAGAAACTAGAATCTATTGACAGAATAATGGAAATACTTCAGTTGAAGGAGTTCATCAGTTCAAAGAAATCTTTAGAATTCAACGCATTTCTTCAAGAATGTATTATTACAGAGCTATTATAAAACGAGGAAACTGTGTCAAGCAAAGTGAAGACCTTAAAGCCAGATAAACAAGTTGATAAAAGAACAAACTAATACATATCGACTTAGGAGAATAACAGCAAATAGTATCAAAAACCAGAAAAAAAAAGATTCGAAGTGAATTTAATCATGGTAAAATTTTAGGACAAGTTCGCATCCCAGTCTACAGAAAAGCTTGAGAAACTTTTTCCAGTTCAGAGATTGTCTAATTCTCTAGTTCCCTTTTTTTCCCCCTATAATTTAAAACAATGATGTTGTTGTCAATTTTCAAATTGCTCATCGATTGATTTAAGAATCACATATTAAATTTCTTATTAATACATAAGCTTCAAATTGAAACCAATAAGAAATTGATTCTGTTGACAAGATTGGTCTGTTAATGTTCCTGAACCAAGCGATTGATTCAGCCACTAGTCAACTACTTCGAGCTTGAGAGCAGCATGTGCAAGAGCTTCACCAGTTGGGTACAGAAAGATGTGCTCAGGGCATCAGAAGTTCCATTTCAAATGTTTGCTTACAGGGTTTTGGAAAGGGAGAAGACAAGTGCCAATGTGAAGGGCACGAGCTGGGATATCGAAGGAGATGAAACATCAGTTTGGGGAGAGGAGAAACAAAGTACAGCGATTCTAACTGATGATCCGTTATTGCTGCCACAGGTTAACCAGGATACAAGCATGAAATCATCAGCAAAAAAAATTCATGGAAAGTTGAAGCAGCAATTGTTCAGTATGTTCTTCACATCTTACTGTTACTATGCAATTGTTAATGATCTTCGTCATTTTTGAAGATTTAGATACATGGTGTTACCTAACCAAATGCTAAGTTCCTCTTAATGAATTTCAGATATAAAATACTTGAAATCATTCTACGTAGTTATTGCTATTGCTCTTGAATCAAAATCTTAAAGCAAACTAACTTGTACCTTTATGGTAGGACTTGTGTCTCCGGGGCAGAAGAAGAACACAACAACAGTGGTCAAACCACCACAGTTATCTGGACGCAGCTTCAGTGGGAACAATGGAAACAGGTTTCAGCAGGTGGTGATGAGCCCGGCGAGGAGGAGGTCGGCGTCGCGAAATCGGCACACCTTCTCGAACCTGTTCTCCTGGTCGCCGTCGCCCCAACGAGCGGCGCCGACATTCAAGCCCTCCTCCTCCACAATCCTCTTCGACGTGACCCCTCGCTCCGGCTTCTTCCTTCCCACGAGGAAGGAGAGCGCACCGACAACCATGGGCGACGGCGCACGGCGCCACTCGATCTCGACAGCGGCCGCCGCGCCTGACCCCGGCAGAGCTGAGGGAAGGCCCTCGACGGCATCCACCCTCACGGAGACCTTGAACTTCTTCCGCATACGCATATTCTCCGGCGACGGCGGGGATAATCTCATCATCCGCATACCTAGGTTGGAAGCTAGCTTCGTTGAAGAAATCCGGTCGAAGATGGAGTTTTCCGGTGGAGAGAAGCGGAGGAGCAAACGTTCAGCGCGAGAGAGAATGAGAGAAAGAAAACGAATCGGGATCTAGGGCTTTTAATGTAATTTAGCGACGAATCTGGGATTCGTTGCAGATTTGGCGACGAATACAATATTCGTCGCAGATTTGGCGACGAAAATCAAATTCGTTGCAGATTTTGCGACGAATCAAGAAATTCGTCGCAAAATACTTTCCCTTTGGCGCCAAGAGACTATTCTATTTTTTGTTAAAAATATTTTTATTTAGCGACAGAAAATAAAATTCCGTCGCTAATTAGCGACGGGATTTTAATTCCGTCTCTAATTTAGCGACGGAAACATAAAATTCCATCGCTAATTTAGGAACGAATCAGGAATTCGTTGCAGATTTGGCGACGAATCCTAGATTCGTCGCTGATTTGGCGACGAAAATCAAATTCGTTGCAGAATTTGCGACGAATCAAGGAATTCGTTGCAGAATTTGCGACGAATCATGGAATTCGTTGCAGAATTTGCGACGAATAAGGAATTCGTCGCAAAATACTTCCCCTTTGGCGCTAAGAGACTATTCTATTTTTTGTTAAAAATATTTTTATTTAGCGACAGAAAATAAAATTCCGTCGCTAATTAGCGACGGGATTTTAATTCCGTCTCTAATTTAGCGACGGAAAAATAAAATTCCATCGCTAATTTAGGAACGAATCAGGAATTCGTTGCAGATTTGGCAACGAATCTAGGATTCGTCGCTGATTTGGCGACGAAAATCAAATTCGTTGCACAATTTGCGACGAATCAAGGAATTCGTTGCAGAATTTGCGACGAATAAAGGAATTCGTCGCAAAATACTTCCCCTTTGGCGCCAAGAGACTATTCTATTTTTTGTTAAAAATATTTTTATTTAGCGACAGAAAAATAAAATTCCGTCGCTAATTAGCGACGGGATTTTAATTCCGTCTGTAATTTAGCGACGGAAAAATAAAATTCCATCGGTAATTTAGGGACGAATCAGGAATTCGACGCATATTTGGCGACGAATCTGGGATTCGTCGCCAAATCGACGGGTCACGGAGTCACGGCAGAACCAGCAATCGCGCGGGGAAGGAAAAAATCATGAAATTTGGCGACGAATATAAATTCGTCGCTAAATTTGTCGCCGAATCTGCGACGTAATATAATTCGTCGCCAATTAGCGACGAACGAGGAATTCGTCGCCAAATCTGCGACGAATTTGGCGACGAATATTCGTCGCCAAGTTCGCGTGGGAGAAGAAAAGGAAAATTCAGATTTTAGTGAAGTTTTGCAACGAAAACCTTATTCGTTGCCAAATTCGTCGCAAATTTAGCGACGAATTTCTTATTCGTCGCAAATTTAGCGACGCCAATTTGGCGACTTATTCGTCGCCAATTTGGCGACGAATTTCTTATTCGTCGCCAATTTGGCGACGAATTTCTTGTTCGTCGCCAATTTGGCGACGAAATTTCGTCGCCAATTCGGCGACGAATTTGGCAACGAATAAGTTTTTGCAACGAATTTTGCGACGAATATATTGAGTTGCTAAATTGGCAACTAATATTTTTTTCGTCGCAAAGTTTGTTGCAGATTAGCAACGAAATTTTGATTCGTCCCAAAATTCGTTGCTGATTGGCGACGAAAACTATTCGTCCCAAAAATTCGTCGCAAAATACCTGTTTTTTTGTAGTGGTAAATCACTAGATCAAACTTCCTTTATGAATGATTATAGGAAATTATTTAGGTGTGTGTAATCTTCTCCATCTGAAGGGGCACAATCCTAAATAATGGACTTAGTATCGAGTAATGGTATACACTTAGATGCACTTAATAGTATCCTCCCCATCAGAGTTACTGCTATTATTTGTGTGACCAAAGATAAACCAACTATTAATTTTATTTGTCATAAAGTTAGGTTGACAAGATAATAAAATTAATGGGTAAAACCTCCTCTTACAAATGTTTGAATTCGTATACGTCCACACTATCATGGCATATGAAATTTCTGGTGTTTGAGGTGTTGGTGAATTTAAATTATATTGTTTGAGGAATCAATATTATTTTAAATTCTAAAGTTTTGACCAAATATGTTAATTTGTGATTCTCAGGATTTCATTATAGCTTTCAATCCACTTGCTGTTATTCTAAAAGAAAACAAACTTACTGGTCCTAATTTATTGATTGGAAACGAAACTTAGACATTGTCTTAACTACTGAATGTTAGTGCAAGAAGCACTAGCAGGTAAAACCTGTGTTTTGATTCTGGAACTAGGAT
>NC_133866.1:970242-993486 GCF_044706935.1 Curcuma longa
CATCTAATGCGAGAATCCTTCTTTTTTAAGCTAGGGACACTATTAACTCTTGGTTATGTGCATGCATAAGTTGTCACCTTCCAAGTGTGCTCCTGGAAGAATTGGACCAGTCCGCAGTGGCTCTGCACTCTCACAAGGCCCAAAAACTGAGACTTTCTGCATTAAGTCAGTTTAAATCTGGTCAAGTTCCTATTTTGCTTGCCACTGATGTAGCAAGCCGTGGTTTGGATATTCCAACAGTTGATCTCATAATCAACTATGACATTCCCAAGTAGATGAACAAACTTTAGATTTTCTTGGATCCTCTAACTGCTTGATGTCATTCCTACTTATTGGTATTTTCAATTCTGAAGGTATGCAAGGGACTATGTTCATCGTGTTGGACGAACTGCAAGAGCAGGCAAAGGAGGACTTTCTATAAGCTTTGTCACCGAGGTCTGGCATCATGATCATGAAATCATCATCACCTGTATTATGAATTGCTGATTATTAACCACAAAACATTTAACTAATGATTTACTATTGCAACTATGATTTTTATTTCTACCACATAGAATTCACTATTGAGTACAAGCTTAATGGACAAGAACAAGGACACGAGTTCTCTCAATCAAGCACTGTCGAGGAAGGTGGATTTATGGATTTCGACAAGTTAATTGCTTCTCCAGATATGATGCCCAAGTGATATATTATGCAAATGACTCTTGTTACTACTGGTAAAAGATGTGGACTAATACTTTTGTATACAACACTATTTTGATGTACCCTAAAGAAAAGGGATAAGATTGAGGAACAAATTATTTTCATGGGTGAAAAAAATGTGAATGTTATATATAATTGTTGGATTATAAATGTGTAATTTTATATGGTATTTGTGTGTGGTATTTATGTTATTAATTATTTGATTTTGAGTTTATAATTGTGATTTGAATGGTTTAATTATTTTATTTTATCCATAGCGCACATTGCGCGCTGCGATTGATCACATTCGCAGCGTACATTGCGCGCTGCGATTGATCACATTCGCAGCGTACATTGCGTGCTGTGGAAGCTCACATCCGCGGCGCGCATTGCACGCTGCGGAAGCTCACATCCGCAGCGCGCATTGTGCGCTGCGGATGCGATCATCCGCGGTGTACATTGCGCGCTGCGGATGCCTAATGACTTTTAACAGCTTGCAACTGTGCAGCGTGCGATGTGCGCTGCGGATAGCATATTTGCGCGCTGCGGAAAGTCATTTTTGTTGTAGTGTGAGGGCACCTCAGATACAAAGGTTAGCAAGAGAGATCTCCTAATGAACAACATGTACAACATCAAAATGTTGGAAGGAGAATCGGCAAGTGGACTTCACGCGAGGATCCAAAAAATACTGAATGGTTTACACGTGATTGGATAACCCGTGGAGAATCGGGATATTATAAGGTACACATTGAAAGCGTTCCCAAGGAACAGTTTGTGAGCATCTATGGTGGATGCTTACAAGGTCACCATGGACCTTTCTAAAATTAAATTAGATGAGTTATTCTCAGAATTTGAATTGCACAAACAAACTAATGTCGAAACAGAAGAGAAGAGTATAGCTCTTATTGTAGGACCATCCAAAGAAAGAAGGTCCAAAAAGACAACAGAAAAAGAATCTGATGTATCATCGGATTTCGAGAGCAATGACGAAGTTACAACTGAGTTGGTGAACTTGGTTCGAAAGATACTACAGAAGAAGCATGACATAAAGAAATCAGAAGTGAAGAAGTTGGTTCAGAAGTCGAATTCCAACAAATCTTCCACCAACAAAATGGAGCTTACGTGCTACGGGTGTAAGGAGAAAGGGCACTTCAGATCAGATTGTCTGAATTAAAAGAAGGAGCACAAATCAAGAAAGAAGGCACTAAAAGCAACATGGGATGAATCCTCATCAGAAGAATCAGATGAAGAACCGACAACGAGCTTTCTTGCACTTCTGACACAGGATGAACAAACAAAGATCGACAACGAGTCAAATACCGATTCAAGTTCAAGCCATGGATCTGCATCTGTTTCCGAAGGTTCCAATATCGTTGTGAGTACTGAGAAGTTATACTCTATTATTTTTAATTTAATAAAAAAGCATGCCAAATCCAATGCCTAAGTTGAATTGCTCCAAGAGAAGATAGCACTCCTCAAGGAGACAGTCAACACCAGACCACCAACTCCAGACCGCCAACTGAAGTCACTCATGTTGGGGACTCAACTCAAGTTAAACTTGAGGAAGAGAACTCCCAATTGAAACTTCAAGTTGACAATCTAAAAAGATCTCTTAAGAAATTCATCTCAGGTTCTAAGTATCTTGATATAATTTTTGGAAAACAAAAGGTTGGATACAATCTATTTGGAATTGGACATAAAGTTAAGCATAGAGCATACATGACATTACTACACAGATCCAAGAAACCAAGAGTCCAAGTATGAGTTCCAAAATTTAAATTGACTAATCCAATTGGATTGAACCAATTCTAGATCCTCAAGGATCAAATACACTATTTGATCAGATCCAATAGGTCATAATCTAGGGAACCTAAAACCTTACATAAATAACTATTTGTAATTTTTTTATTTTTTATCTTTAATTTTTGCTTTTAGATCAACCTAGGCTAGGTAAGGATTAAAAATTTGATTAACACATGCTCAATATAGTACCAGGGTGGGGTGAAATGATAGTACGTTAGAGAAACCTAGTTTATGTAGTTAAGTGGGGTAAGGAGTACTTTACTTAGTCTGCTTAGCTAAGTCGAACTAGCCGAAGCTATCTCGCCACATCCTAAACTAATTAGACTGAAGTTTATATCTAGATTAGCTAAATATTGTTCCGATAACTAAGAAGGCCCTTGTGCCTCGTCATCATCTAGAAGCTGACTCTCAAAATGTATGTTTAGTAAATCGAACGGTTAAACTTGAATCTAACCCAGTTATCAAATAATAGATAACAGTAAATTTATTAATTAAGATAAAATTGAAAAATCATCTCACACAACTAATAGAATTAACTGTGCGATCACCTAGAAATGGATGAAATGAATTAAGGTAATTAAAACATAAATTAATTGAATTAATTAAAATATAAATTAATTAAAATGTAAATTAATTAAATTAACTAAATATAAAACATAAATTAAATTAATGAAACGTAAATTAATTATGAAAATGTAATTTAATTAAATTGAATTAAACGATAAGTAATTAAAATAAATAAATTAAAACGTAATTTAATTAATAAAACATGAATTTAATTGAAATCAATTATTTATTAAAACTTAATTAAACGTTTCTAATTTACTTAAATTAACCAAATTAATTAACCTTAATGAAATTAATCTTTTTTAACTTAATTAATTTTACTTAATCTTTAATAAATTTTACCAAATACTTAATAAATTTTACCTTAATTTTATCAAATCTTTAATAAATTTTACCAAATCTATAAATTATTTAATAAATTTTACCAAATCTATAACTTAATTTTCACCTTAATAAAAAACTTACCAAATCAAACTCTTAATTAATCAAAACAAACCCAACCCAAAAATTCAAATTGAACCCGAAAAGCTCTGCCCATCCTTTTTCAAGCGCCTGAAAATTAAAATCCAAGCGCTCCGAATCGAAAAACCAGAAACCAGCCCATGGATTTCCCGAGCACCCCTAATTTTCTGAATTCGGACGCCTATAGAGGAAATCTAGGCGCCCCGCACCGCACAATGACCCCAGGCGCTCCGATTCTACTTCCAGGCGCCCAGAACACCTTTATAAAAGTAACCACAGTCCCATCGAATTTTACCACACCAAAACCTCTTCTATCCCCAAAATCTCCCTTCCCGCAACGCTAACAACGCTATAGGTTGTTAGTTCTAGTATTAGTATACAAAAATGCCTAGGTAAGGCTCTAAAACCACTTTAAAATTAATTAGTTTAATTTTTGATAGTAAAATCCTTTATTTTTATGCTTTAGGATTAAGAAAAGAGCTAATGAGGTTGACTCCTCTAAGACACCTAGCACAGACCCCAAGTTCCCTACTGAGGAACATAGGATTAGATTCACATCATTATCATTTATACCATTGCATTCTAGATATATATGTAGGACCTTCTTTGCACATTCATGCATACCATCGGTGGAGGTCATAGACTATTATGACCTTCAACGACTAGTTTATTATAACAACCTATTTAACACGAGCTTGTGTGTCGAGCTATACAATAATCTAGTTTAGGTCGATGACTTGACCTATACCTCCTGAATTAGAGGGAGGGATATTTTCATTTCACCCACTGTCATTAGAGAGTTTTTAGGATTTCGCCTCTCACAGTGCCCATTTGCATGCTACCACCTAGGAATATACCTTTTGGGAATCCCTACTCCCATATCACCCTAGATATCATGCATTTATATTTTTTTCAAGGAGTGGGTTCCTATAGTGGCCCAGTTCTCCTCTGTCAGATTTAGGATACAGGATTATGTCCTGTATAGGATATTAGTGACATGCAGTTTACCCCTAACTACCAGAGGACGTCACTATGATGCGACCCTTTCATTCTTTTCTACTTTATACATTGATTCATAGATTTGATGTTGACATCAGTCTATATATTTTTTATGCCATCATATTTTCATCCAGTATTACCACTAGCAGGAGGGTCCACATGCCCTACTGCCACATTTTGATATCATTTTTAGCATCACTAGGGTTTGACATCACCAATGGTGAAGTCAAACGACCTAGTGAGTTTGAAATGCTAGAGATTAGGAGTTTATCATTAGCTGGGGTCAATGTATATGAGGATGGGGTGTTGTCCTAGAGACGAGGGCCCCAGCCCCAGCCACCACCACCACCAGCAGCCGTCGATGTGGATGACGACAAGCTAGACATAGAGGATCTACTCCAGCTTCCCCCACCTCCACTTACTACATATCAGAGACTAACCAGACTCGAGGAGATAATTCAAAGTCTACAGCAGACTATGGTTACTCGATTTGACATTCAGGAGGAGGGGAGTCTAGCAAGGCATGCCGACATGATGGATAGACATACTTAGTTGATGGACATGTTTAGAGCCTGGAGCATAAATCATCCACCACCACCACCCCCTCAGTAGATATAGTTTTGATTAGACCTGTACTAACTTATTGACATTGTTACACACTTTTTCAATCTTGTATTTTAGTACTTTAGCTAAACTATGCTCAGTAAACTAAGGAAAAACTTTGGATTTTCAAAAACTACATGTTTTCTAATCTACTATTACTTAGTTTTTCAAAAATATTTTAAAAGTTTTTTTGTTATTTTTAAATTTAGAATTTCAAAATAAATAAAAGGAATATTTTAGCCATAGACTAGAATTCTCCCTTAAAAATCGTGAACCTATAGATCTAGATTAAGCATCTCACAAAGTACAATAGCTAAATTGATTGTGTATTGTGAACCCTACAATGGTGTGAGATGCATAGCATTCTAGCCTAAGTTTTAGATGCTTATATCTGTGCATCGAACCAAAACTTGGGCTATAAACATAGATGATGAATCAAGTTAAGTATTTCTATGCATAAGCTAAATGGAATGATACACTTAAACTTGAATAACTGGATCAAGCTACTACTTCTTGGTATTTAGCTAAAATCTAAGTTGGACATGCACCCCACAGACAATTTTTTTGTTTAAGTATTTTCTTTATAGATAACATGCTTTGGACTCAAACTTACAAGCTTATTTATATTTTGATTATGTCAAAGGGATAGAGAGATATAGTGATTTCAGGTTAAGATGAATTATGATTTCAAATTTTGAAAAGTTTAAAATTTTGACTTATGATTTCAAATTTCAAAGTTTATCATGTTCACAAATTTTTTAAAATCAAGTTCAGGGGGAAGAGTATAAAATTATAAAGAATTTCAAAAAATTTATTTGTTTCCTCAAGTATAAATTCAGGAGGAGTCCTGAAAGCAAGGGGAGATAGATTATGCTACTACATATTATATAACTGTTATCACATGCATGAATTGCATAAATTGTATAAGTATTTTTCTTAAGCATGAATTAAATGACTTTATTTTTTCAAAAAAAAAAATTAACTTGAAACTCAGGTTGTCATAATTAAAAAGGAGGAGATTGTTGGTGTAGGTAGCACCAGATGATTGAACAATAGTTTTGATAATGGCAAGATATTCAAATTAAGTTTGTGGTGTGTACTAATGTGTTAAGCTAAGTGTGCAGGGAGCGCAGGAAAGTCCTATTTGAGGCTAAGCACAAACAAATCCTAGTGGAAACTAGGCAATGAAAGTCCTAGTGGAAACTAGGCAATGGAAAGTCCTGGCTAGAGGCTAGGCAACGGAAGTCCTGGTCTAAAAGACTAGGTAAAAGTCGTGGCGGATCAAGTGCGCTAGGTGAAAGTCCAGGCAGGTTAGGTGGTCTAGATGCATGGTGGGAAGTCCAGACAGGTCAGATGGACCACTTGTTTAGCGAGGAGTCTAGGCAGGTTAGGTGAACCAGATGTTTAGCAACAAATCCTAGGGGCTGAGGATCAAGACTAAACAAAAAGTCCAACAAGTCTGTGTAGGATTGAGTAAGTGCTAGAGGGGGATGAATAGCGCTTAAGCGTCTTTCCTCGGTTTCAAAAATTCAAGCGTTACAATTTCTTAAATCAGAGTGCAGTAGAAAAATAATAAAGTAAACAAACAAGAATGACACATGTATTTTTTTTAGTTGGTTCACAGTCGAAGGCTACTACTCCAAGGCCCACGATCTGTGATCATTTTCATAAGGGCAATCCACTATGAAAACTTGTTTTCTTATGGAAACAAGTTATAACGAGTACAAAAGCTAACGATAAAACAAAACTTTATCGTATTAGGAATTCAAACAGAAAGTATTCATTACCAAACATCAGAGCTTCGAAGTTCTTCATTCTTGCGCAATTCTGGCATTACGACGACTTGGGTGGATGCTGCTGCTTGCTCAAGGTGTCGTAGGCTCGACGTGACTTGATCGTGAAAGTACCGAATGTGTTGTTCAGAAGCCTCTAGTCAAATTCCTTCTATAACACCTCCCGGTCGACTGGAATGCCTATTCAGGTCGACCCCACGTAGACCGCAATCCACTTCCGCAGCTAACTCCGCCTTTAGGTCGACTGGAACCACCATTCAGGTCGATTCCAATCTGACATGGAGGGTGTCGATAGACTTTGACTTCGGTTGCGCTTATCCAATCCCAAGTTGCCTGGAATCATCATTCTGGTCGACTTGACCGTTCAGTCGACTTGAACCTTGGCTTAAGTCGCCCGAAGTCAAAGAATTCACCTCTCCAATCTGCATACAGGTTAGTTCTAAATATAGAAAAAGAAAAATAAAGAATCAGTTCTCTGAACTGTTTCTTGGCCTTAACTTTAGGTTTCCAGTGAAATCTTGGGAACGTATCCTGACCCATTCCTCTAAGGAGAATTTACCTAAATGCCAACCAAGTCCTCCAAACTTGTTGGACTTTCTACTCAACTTTGTCCTTGACCTCTAGGAATTTGCTGCTATGACTCGGTCCTCCAGACTGCCCAAACTTCACCAACCCTCTGGTCCTTCTGATCATACCCGATTGGACTTTGGCCATGTTTCTCGGTCCTCCGACAATGCATGGACTTGCACCTAGTGCACTTGACCTGCCAAGTCTTTCGCCTGATCTTCCAAACCAGAACTTATCCTTGTCTAGCATACAACTAGGACTTTGCCTATTGCCTATCCCCAACTAGGACTTTACCTGTGCTCCCTACACACTAGATCAACATATCAGTCCAGCAACACACTTAACTTGAACCTTGTGTCATTATCAAAATCAAGATTCGATCATCTGGTACTTCCCGCACTAACAGTCTAGAGGACTTGTTGGCAAATAGGTAAATTTTTTCAAGTGGAATGGGTAAGGGCGCATTCCCAATGTGGGAACAGTAGGCGTCAGTCTAACCCTAGATTTCACAGGAAATCCAAAGTTAAGATCATAAACAGTTGCAAAACTATTTACTCCTTCCTGTTATCTTTTGTTCTATGCTAACTTGCAATGCAGGAAAGGAACGGCGGGAACTTTGATTTTGGGCGCCCTTATCTGGAATCCAAGCGACTAGAGTTCAGGTGCCTGGATTTGGTCCAAGCCACCGAATGCCAGTGGAGCTAGGTCAGTGAAGTAGTGAGGTGGCAGAGTCTTAGTGGTCGGGACACCTCAGTTTCCAAGCGCTCATATTGGTTCCAGGCGCCTGAATTTGATAGGTGTTGCGATAGTCAAAGTTCATCTGAAACGTCCACATCAGCATACAGGCGCCCGAAAAGGGATACAAGCGCCTAGAAGTACCGAATCAGAAGCATCGATGGTGGATCGACGGATAGCGTGGAGACGCTTGGAAAGGGTTCCAAGCACTTGGAAACCCCTTTATAAGAGCTTTGAGGGAGACCCCTCAACACATCAAGTGAGAGCCAATGGACGACTGTCTGCGCATGAAGGAACACCAAGGAATGTCGTCGTAATGCCCATGTGTTGCACAAGAAATCCTACGATTCTTCTACTTCGGTAACATTTTTGATTCTGTACTTATTTCAAAGAACAGTAATATGTTTACCATTCCTATTTTTGTAATTGATAAAACTATTTTTCATGAGAAGGGAGTTTCTTAGTAGATTGCCCAACGTAAATGATTAAACGATTGTGGGCCTTGGAGTAGCAGCCTGTGGCTGTGAACTAAGCAAAAAATCTTCGTGTCTTTGTGTTTTGCATTTGATAATTTTCACTATAATATTTTTTGCTACTTTACTTTGATCGATCGAATTTACGAATGAATATGAATGAACTTTATGAAAAATAAAAATACTACTGATAGTGCTATTCACTGCCCCCCCTCTAGCGCTCTCAACGTTCCTACAGGAATGCCCGACACGAAGGTCAGCAAGCGTGATCTCCTCATCAACAAATTGTACAAAATCAAGATGATGGAAGGAAAATCCGTGAGTGGATTGCATGCGCGCATCCAAGATCTACTAAATGGGCTTTATGTAATTGGATAACCTGTTGAAAATAAGGATGTGATCAGGTACACACTAAAAGCGTTCCCTAGCAACACTTTGTGGGCATCTATGGTTGATACTTACAAGTTCTCCAAGGACCATTCAAAAATTAAACTTAATGAGTTATTTTCTAAATTTGAGTTACATGAGCAGACTAACACTATTATGGAAGAGAAATGTATAGTTCTTATTGCAGGACCAACCAAAGAAAAAAGGTCCCGAAAACAAGCTGAAGATGAATTCGATGAATTGTCAAAATCAGAGAGCAACGATGAAGTCACAATCGAACTTGTGAATCTAGTTCGAAAGATGCTGAGGAAGAAGAGTGGGCTTAAAATATCAGAATTGAAGAAGGTGTTGGCGTTCTGGATCTCCGTCCTGCGATCCAGATTCTATCCGCTCCGAAGAGCATAGAACCCCACAGAACAAAAATTTCCTGCCTTGGATCAATTGACAAAGTCTACAAAAAAGACTAGATCAATTGATCATTAAGGATCGCCGATTCCTAAATTATTATCTACGGTATACTATTAATTCTAGTAAAATTAAAACTGCGAAAAAATAAATTATTACCAGAACCTCGAAGATGACCTCGCTGCCTTCCGCTGTATTCCTGTCTTCTTCCTAGACGTTGGGTGGACAATGATCCTCCAGGAATAAGGACTGCAACCTCCGGATGAAGAACCTTGGATCTTGTCTCTTCTTCTCGCTGCAACTTCACCTTGTCTCTTCCCTTTGCTAGGATCCGGCCACCACTTGGACAAAGAGGTTCGGCCACCTCAAGAGAAGAAGTAGAAGGGGCGATGGAAGAAGAAGAAGAAGGAAGAAGGGGAAGGGGAATAGCTAGGGCCGGCGGCACCAAGGAGAAGAGAAGAGGAGGGTGTCCGAAATCGTTTCGGTATAACTTCCCCTCTCTTGTCCAGTTGCGCCCACCCCCTCTTCTTTTATAGCCTCACGCCCAAGACCAAGCACCCTTTACCAATTCTTAAGCAAGGGCCCACTTTATTTAGGGCGGGCGTTACAACACGGATACAAGCTGATCTCATCCATTAATTCATCCAACGGTCGAGAACTAATCTCATCCAACGGTCGAGATTAAATCTCATCCGACGGTTGAGAACTAATCTCATCCGTTTGATTGCATCCTTTTGAAGATGTCTTTAGGCTACAGCGGGGACCTCGAGGAGGTATTGGATCTAGCCTTCTGATGGGTTTCGGATCCCGTATTCAACCCTGAATACACACCTACATCCATCAACAACGATCCATTCCACTAGAGGATCATTGTTGCACTACCAATCCAATCCCCATATTACATTATGGGTTCCTTCTTATTATTTTATGCATTGCTCCCCGTGTTTAAGATATCGTATGTCCGTCAATTATCTGAGTTCACTGACAACTCAATAATCGACATCTAAGACCTTGAATAGTACCACTCAACCTTATTGTCAGCCGGACCAAGTCCACTTGCAAGATTTGACTTGACAATCCTTATGAGCTCTCCAAGGGGACATCATCAGCCCTACTGGGACACGGATTCCTTCTATAATTAATGGCACACCGTATATATAGTAACATCACCCAACTTATCGAGAATAATTGATCTGACGGAAAGATCTCACCCTTTGGTAAATCAAAGCAATAATTACTACCTATAGGTGCCCATTTATTACATCGGGATTAAGAGTGCATAATTTATAATAACAGAGGTCTTGTTCAATTTGTGAGTCAGAGTAAATCGAACAACCTCAATGGTCCTACTCAATACACACAAAGTGCACTAGTGTAATTCTACAGTCAAGACAGACAGTCACCGAATTACACTACAACCGTTCCCGATGGGTTGTCCAACACCATCTTGGTTGTGAGCCTTAGTTTATAATTCACAAGGGACTGATAATCATGGTCTTCTGTGTCTCACAGACACCAAGTTATCTACAATGTGAATTAAGAGGACTTTATTGCAAAATGCACTATTGCAATCATTTGACCAAAACATGATTCTTTATTTCATAAATGTTTTATATACAAAAGACAAGTCTTTTCAGTATACATCCTAACACAAAAATAGTAAAAATAAATTTAAGACAAGCACACAGAAGGACAAGCTTTGTTTTTACTTGGTTCACAGCCAAAGGCTGCTATTCGAAGACCCACGATCTTTGATCATTTATGTATGGGCAATCCACTAATGAACTCTTTTCCTTATGGAAAAGATTTATAATGATTACAAAAGCCAATATGATAAAAACCGTTTATCATAATTAAATAATACAAGAAACTAAATCGTACCAAGATCGGAGTTGAAGAAGAAGCTCTTTTCGGCGTGACTCTGGCGTTACGATGGCTGCTCGAGTGTTCCTTCTCGGTCAGGGTGCCGTCAACTCGCTTTTGAATAGCTTCAATTGATGTGTCGAACCCTCTGTTCGACGTGCTTTTATAAGGCCTTTAGTCGCTTGGATTCTCCTTCCAAGCGATTCCACGTAGACCACCAATCCACCATCTTCGCAGCTAACTCAGCTTTCCAGTCGCCTAGATTCCCTTCTAGTCGACTCCGTGTTGATGTGGAGGATATGGATGGACTTTGCCTTCCGTTGCAATTATCCAAACCTGAGTCACCTGGATTCCACCTTCTAGGTGTCTGGACTGTCCCGTCGATTAGATTTCGGATAGAGTCGTCTAGAGTCAAAATCCTCGCATCTCCAATCTACATTACAAGTTAGTCCCAAAATACAAAATAACAGATTGGATAACAGTTTGAAGAACTGTTAATTGGTCTTAATTTCTTGTTTCCAGTGAAACCTTGGATTAGATCGACACCTATAGTTCCACTCTGAGAACGCGTCCTTACCTACTCCACTCAGGAGAATTTACCCGAGTTGCCAACAAATCCTCTAGACTTGTTGGACTTCCTGCTTAGCTGTGGTCTTCTACCCCTAGAAATTTACTGCTAGGCTCTCGGTCCTCTTGACTGCCTAGACTTCCACTAAGCCTTGGTCCTCCTGACCTTCTTGGATTTCATTATGCTTCCTAGTCTTCTTGACACTGCCTGGATTTGCATCTGGTGCACTTGACCTGCTAAGTCTTTTGCCTGATCCTCCAGACTAGGACTTGCCCTTCCCTAGCCGCATGCAACTAAGACTTTTCTGTGCTCCCTACATACTAGATTAACTTGTTAGTTCAACCACACACTTAACTTGAACCTCGTTCCATTATCAAAATCAAGGTTCGATCATCTGGTGCTTCCCGCACCAACACAAATCACCTACAAATAAGACAGAGCTTATGTGCTATGGATGCAAGGAGAAAAGGTACATCAAGTCCGAATGCCCTAACCAGAAGAAGGAGCACAAGTCCAAAAAGAAGGCGCTCAAAGCAACTTGGGATGATGTTGGGATCGTCTTGGTGCAATGCGCGTGCCTACACATTTCGTAAACGTGCGCAGCGGAAATATACAGAAATAATTAAAACTAATTATCATCACACACGCATGCATAAACAAGAATTAACAGTGTACAAGGTATGACAGGAAATTAAAATTTTTCAGAATAAAAATTATTCTACTTGCACAATTAAAATTTGTAGAAAACTAAATTCTACGCGTACCTTTCCGATGACGTCTGAGCAGTGTTGGTATCAATCGAGCGGTCCTCGTCGGAGTCCCGCCTCTATTGGTGATTCACGCTAAGCTCCCGTCTGGACGGCTTCGGAAGCCATGAGTCGCGTCATCGTGTTCGGTACTAGCTGATGATCGATGACGATCGAATTGAGAGAAGCCTTATTCAAGAAACTATGCAATAACGTTTGTCGCGATCGTTTTCGGGGCTCTCTAACTATCATCGAGAATCTTATTCTCGATATAGTGTTCAGTGGTCAATCATTAACCGCCGATTCAGAACAAATCGATCGGATCCTTTCCGACGATGATGGAACATTCTCCGGAAAATTCATAAGTTCCCGCGAACGAGATTCATTACATGGCCGAACAAGAATAAACTTTCTCCTCTGGCAACCAAACTCTCGACGGTAAGCTTCCTCCGGCAGTAAGGTGGAGAAGAACTGCTGCTCACCGTAGCAACATGGAGAAGAGATGGTTCTCACGGCAACTCCTCACAGCAACAAGGTGGAGAAGAGATAAATCTCACAGCAACTCCTCACATGGGCCGGCAACAAGGTGGAGAGAAAATAAACCTCACGACAACTCCTCACATGGGGAGGAGAGAAGATAAACCTCACGGCAACTCCTCGCATGGGGAGGAGAGGCACGGTGCTCTTTCACAAGGGGAGGAGAAGCACGATGTTCTTTCACAAGGGGAGGAGAGGCGCTATGCTCTTTCACAAGGGGAGGAGAGGCACTGCTTCTTACAGGAGGGAAGGAAGAGGGCGCTGCTTCTTACACGAGGGGAGGAAGAGCACGGTACCTTCACAAGGGGAGGAGAGCACGCGGTTCCTCTAGCATGAGGAAGAAGGCGTTCCTTTTTTTAGGGAATCCCGATATCCCCCTTGTTTTTATTTTTTCTTGCGATCCACTTTATTGTTGCGGTGAACCGGTAGATAAAAAAGAACAAATAAACCGGAACAAACCTAAACCGGATTGAACCGATTCAGTCAAACCAATATCGTAGCAAACCAGATCGGTTTTGATGTGGTTCAAAATTAAATCCCTTGGTTCACCAACCAAACGAACTTCAATTTGACCCAAACTAGTTTTGCTCGATTCGTCTTTGCAAGACGAATCTCCTTATTGCATCTGTTCTGCCAAAATCTCTTCCATCATGAACCAAACCAATTTGGTTCAATTCGGTTCAAAACTGAATTATTTGGTTCACTAACCAAACGATCTCTGATTTATACGAAATCAGTTTCATTCGTTTTGTCTTCGCAAGATGAGTTCCATCATTTTGTCCATTGTCTGATCCAACCAGACTTTATTTCTCAAACTCGTTTTAGGTCCTTCGGAGAACTTGTTGTGCGTGTGACCCAATAAGTTCTCGACTATGTTGGCCATCCGTAATTAACCATTAATTACAGAACGATCATGAGTGACACCTAGTAGTATATCATGATCCTCAATTGACCAGAAAATCAACGATTGATTCCAGAACAGTTCTAAACCTTTCAACAGCTAAACTGAATCATGTCTTGTTCCTTTCACCGTCTTATACCCACTTGGTTCAGGACATGGTCTATGTGTCGGTCCCCACTAGGCTGACTACGTCACACCTAGGCCAAGCTGCTTTCTTGTCATGTGGATTCAGGTTACTCGTACACGTATCCAAGAGTACTGTACTCTTAACATGTAATGCTTTGGCCAAAGACTTTTAGTAACAATCCTGACAAGCGGCCACAGGGTATACATCTCCTTTTCCAAGGAGCGGTGAATCCTCTATGGACTAATCAAACACCTTCAGACACTTCAACTTATACCCAATCATCTCAGGTCCACACCTCCTTGGAGATGCTTACTTAAGATGTTAAAGTATAAGATTCTATGACTAAGGTGACTTGAATATCGCAAGTCAAAGGAAACTCACACTTAAGCTGCACTGAGATCTTCATTGACATATATATATCAAACCATATGAAGTCTCAAAGTAGGTCACACCAATGAACTGATTACCTTTAACCAGCATCCACGTTTAACTCTCAACATCTAATGTTGACAGCAGTGAGATCGGTTGCTTGGCTAACCAAGGAGTCTAAACGTGCTAGTCTCGACAGAATCGATGATGTCCATGCTCATCAATTCCTTGACTAGGGATAATTTTAATGCATTCATAATTGCACTTGTAGAGATGCTCACGAGTTGTGATCCAATCACAAATTCTCTCATGCTATGAATCGTATTGCGAACATTCAGTATTCGAGTTTAAGATCCGATCAAACATATATGGAATGTGCACTCAAATAGTGAATTGCTATTTATCTAATAAATAGTATAACCGTAAGGCGATTGCCTTAGGACACCCCTTAAATTAACAGATGAGTCATCATTAGAGGGCTTAGAAGAAAAAGACAACACAAGCTTCCTAGCACTTCCAGCTCGAGACAAACCAACTGAAATCGACAGTGAGTCAGACAGTGACTCAAGTACAAGCCATAGATCTGCATCCATTTCAAAAGAACCCACAACCACTGTAAGTATAGAAAAGTTATATTTAATTATTTACAGCTTATCGAAAAGGCTAACCAAGTCCAATGCTCAAGTTAAATCACTCCAAGAGGAGGTAGCACTTTTTGAGGAAAAAGTCAACTCCAGATCGCCAACTGAAATTGTTCAAGTTGGAAACTCAACTCAAGTCAAAATTGAGGAAGAGAATTCTAGATTGAAACTTCAGATTGATGATCTAAAGAGATTGTTGAAAAAATTCAGCTCGAGCTCTATGTATCTTAACCTGATCCTTGGAACTTAAAGGGATGGATACAATTGATCTAGACTTGGACACAAAGCCAAGCACAAATCATACATGTCATTATTAAATCGACCCAAGAAACCAAGAGTCCAAGTATGGGTTCCTAAGTCCAATCTGACCAATCCAGTTGGACTGAACCAGTATTAGGTCTCCAAGGATCAAATACATTATTTGGTCAGACCTAATAGGATCAAATACATTATTTGATCAGACCTAATAGGGGTCATGATCGAGGGGGATCCAAAAAATTGCATGTTAGATAAACTTGTGTGTTTTGTTTTTATTTTTTTTTGTTTTTTATTTTATATTTATTTTAGAACAACTTGGCTAGGTAAGGACTCAAATTTGGTTAACACATGCCTAACATAGTACCATGGTAGGACGAGATGATATACATTAGGGAAACTTGGTCTAGGTAGTCAAGTAGGGTAAGGAGTATCTTGCTTGGTCTGCTTAGCTAAGTTAATCTAACCAAAGTTACCTCGCCACATCCTAGACTAGTTAGATCAAAGTTTATCCCTAGATTAGCTAAATATGTAATTTCTTGAACCAACTTTATCTTAGAAAGTGGTCGTTGTTCCGATAACTAAGAAGGCTCCTGTGCCTCGACACCGCTTGGAAGCTGATTCTTGAAATATATATTTAGTAAGTCAAAAGTTTAAACATGTATCTAACCCAAGGTTAATCAAATATTAGGTAATAATAACTCAATCTATTAATCAAAAAACAATTGAACAATGATCTCACACAACCTATATGATTAGCTGTGTGATCATCTAGAAATGGGTGAAATGAAACTAGGACAGAACTATCAACTTTTAAATCCATAATAGATCCAAACCAAGTATCTTTTGTGTAGGAACACAAAGATTTGGATCAATGGGTATTAGATAGTGGATGCTCTAGATATATGACTGGGGACAGAACAAAGTTCGCTAAATTAAAATCAAGAACTTAGGATCCATTGCTTTTGAAAACAACGAAAAACTTAAGGTAATCAAATCAGGTAGCATTGAACTAGACTCAAACTTTGTAATTCATAAAGTTCTTCTAGTTGACCAATTTGAATTTAATTTACTACTTATTTGCCAACTGTGTGATTCTGGGTATGTGGTTAAGTTCATTAAAACTAAGTGCATAATTAAAAAATATAGAAAACCCTGAAATTAAATTTAAGAGAATTAGGAAAAATAATATATATAAGATTGACCTACCAGTCTCTTCAACCAAGTGTCTATTAACACAACAAGAGGAAATCAAGTTGTGCACAGAAGACTGGGTCACACTCATATTATAAGACTCATCTCAAAGATGAGTCAAATGGCTTAGTAAAAGGATTACCTAAATTAATCCCCTTAGAAAATGTAATTTGTAATGCTTGTCAACAAGGTAAACAAACTAAGTCAACTCACAAGCAACCAACCAAAATCAAACTAACTCAATATTTGAACTATTACATTTAGAACTATTTAATTCACATGGAGCTAAGTCACTAAGCGGAAACCAGTACTACTTAGTAATAATAGATGACTACTCTAGGTTCACATAGGTAAAATTTTTGAAATCTAAAGATGAAACATTTGAAAACTTCACTAATTTATGCAAACTAATAGAGAATGAAAAAGACCTAAAAATTTAAAAAATATGTAGTGACCATGGTGGAGAATTTAAAACTACTAAATTTAATGAATTTTGTCAAAATAATGGGTACCACCATGAGTTCTCATGTCCTAGAACCCCACAACAAAATGGAATAGTTGAAAGGAAAAAGTGAACCTTACAAAAAGCAGGTAGAACAATACTAAACAAGTATAACTTAACTAATAAATTTTGGGCTGAGGCAATAAGCATTGCATGCTATATACAAAATAGAATATTAATTAATAAATATCATAACAAAACCTCTTATGAAATATATTATAACAAAATACATAACCTAAAATATTTAAAAGTATTTGGATGTAAAGTGCATATATTAAACACAAAAGATTACTTGGAAAAATTTACATCCAAAACTACTCAAGGATTTTTTTCTAGGATACTCAATCACTAGTAGGGCCTATAGAGTATATAATCATCATGAGTTTCACTCGATCAAAGTCTCTGTGTGTTTCTAATCAAGACATCAGTCGATTGATGGCAGTTCAGTCGATTGGTGAAGCTGAAAATCACCTTTTAGCTTCCTTCTTCATCCCTTAGCCTTGTCTCAAGCCTTCAAACATCTTCCACAAGCCTAGTGCCCATCCTTGCACTTGCTTGAGATGTTTCTCTCAACTTTGTCATGCTATGTCTCCCTTTGCCAAGAGGTTGCGCCTCCGAGACTTCACCATTTGCCAAGTGGTCGCGCCTTCGGGACTTCACCATTTGCCAAAAGCTTGCGCCTCCGGGACTTCACCATTTACCAAGTCTTCAATCCTGGACTTTCCTATGAACTCAATTCACACATGTTAGATCACCAGTATTTCCTAACTTAAACTCATTTTAGCCAAACATTAAAATCCAATGATACTTGGGGCAAGACTGCACAAACATCATTAACTTATAGATCTTGGTTAAGCATCTCACAAAGCACACTAGATAACTTGATTGTGTATTTTGAAACCTAGAATGGTGTGAGATGCATAGGGTTCTAACCTAAGCTCCAGATGCTTAAGTCTGTGCACCGAACCAAAGCTTGAGCTATAAACACAAACTATGGATCAAGTTAAGTGTTCCTGCTTAACATAAGTTAACTGAAATGATACACTTAAACTTGACTAACTAGGTCAAGCTACTATCCCTTGGCAGTTAGCTAAAACTTAAGTTTGACACGAGCTAAAGAGGAGATTTTTTATCTAAGTATTTTTTCATTATAACATACTTAGACTCACACCTATATTTTTTTATACTTATTTTTTATTATGTCAAAGGGGAAGAGATACATAATTTTAATTTTATCAAAATATTTTCTTGAAAACTAAGTATCAAATTTTTTTTCAAAAAGTTAAAAAGGACTTGAATGGTTTTATATCAAGTTGATCAAAACTAAACCATATCAAGTTTAGAGGGAGAGAAAAATAAATTTTTAAAAATTAATTTTACCCAAGTACAAATTCAAGGGAGTCCTAGAAATAGGGGGAGTTAGAAAATTATTGTTACATGCTACATTAACATATTTCATTACATGCATGAATCAGTTGTTTTCTTTCAATATCAAAATATTTTTTCTTAACTTGAAACTTAGGTTGTCATAATTAAAAAGGGGAGATTGTTAGTGCAGGGAGCACCAGATGATCAAACCTTAGTTTTGATAATGGCAAAAGGTTCAAGTTAAGTGTGTGGTGTTTACTAATGAGCTAATCTAGGTGTGCAGGTAGTACAGGAAAGTCCTAGTTGAGGCTAGGTAGTGGAAGTCCTAGCTAGAGGCTAGGCATATCTAACTTAGAGGGATAGGTAGAAAGTCCTGGTCTAGAGGACTAGGCAGGAAGACTTGGTTGATCAAGTGCACTAGGTGAAAGTCTAGGCAGGTAAGGTGGACTAGATATCTAGTAATGAAAGTCGAGGTAAATCAAGTGGACTAGATGTCTAGCAATGAAAATCCTGGGAGCTGAGGATTGAGGCTAAGCAGAAGTCCAATAAGTTTGGAGGACTTGGTGGGCAATAGGTAAATTCTCCCGAGTGAAGTAGGTGAGGGTGCATTCCTGGTAAGGAAAATAGTAAGTATCGGTCTAACCGAGGATTTCATCGAAAAACTAAAGTCAAGACAAAAATAGTTGATTAACTATTTAATTTTCCTATTATATTTTTCTTTTGTGCTAACTTATAATGCAAAAAAGGAGGGACTAGAATTTTATGTTCTAGGCATCCTTATCTGGATCCAGGCTATCAGACTCCAAGTGCCCGGATAGGGTTCAGGCGACTGTCAGCAAAGCTGTGAGGTGGCAGAGTCCTAGTGGTTAGGACACCTCAACTTCCAAGCACCTAGAGAGGTTCCAGGTGCCCCGAATCTGGATTAGACATTACAGAGTCAAGGTTCATCCGAAACCTCCACGTTAGCAAAGAGACGCCCAGAAAGGGATATAGGCATCTGGAAGTGCCAAGTCAGCAGCGCCGATAGTGGATCGGCAGACAGCGTAGAGGTGCTTGGAAAGGTTTTCAAGCACCCGAAAAGCCTAATAAAAGAGCCTCGAGAGAGACCCCTTGGAGCATCATTCACACTCAAGCGACAACCATCTACACGTGAAGCATCAACCAGGAATGACATCGTAACACCAAAGAGTTGCACCAAAAGTTGACATCTTCACTCTTTTGGTATCCTTCTTATCGATCCTACATTTTGTAATCACTAACTCCCTTTCGTAAGAGGGGAGTTATATAATTGATTGCCCATCAGAAATAATAATTTGATCGTGGGCCTTTGAGTAATTGCTTGTGGCTATGAACCAAGTAAATATCAGTGTGCTCTTTCTTTGTCTCTTTTATTATTCCATTACATTCTACACTTCTCTGATTGCAAAGATTTATGAGCATTTTATAAAATTTGAAAATGCTACGTAAGCGCTATTTACTCCTCCCCCTCTAGCGCTCTTAACGATCTTATAAAGACTTCCTTGCTCAGCCTCAACTAGGACTTTCCCTGTGCTACTAACACACTCAATTCAGCTTGGTCACCACAAAATCTTAACTTGAACCCTTTGTCATAATCAAAATATTGGTTTGATTATATGGTGCTCCCTACACCAACATTGACTTCTTTTTGTAGTCGATTCATCAAAAATTTTAGTACTCTGATTACTCCTATAACCGAGTGTCTCAAGGGATATGATTTCTAGTGGTCAAAAAGGCAGAGGTCAATTTCAAGCTGGTTAAGTAGAAGATGATGAAGGCATCAGCTTTAGCACTTCATGATTTTGATAAAGTGTTCAAGGTCAATTGTGATGCATTTGAGATTAATATTTGTAGTGTTTTGAGTCAGTTAGGGTGTCTAGTTGCTTTTTCAGTGAAAAGTTACTTGGTGCCAAAAGAAATTATTCTACCTGTGATTTGAAATTTTATGTCATAGTTCAATCCTTGAAGCATTGGCATCATTATCTAGTATAGAAGGGGTTTATTCTATTTACAGTATGAGACTCTGAAGTACATCAATGGTCAACTTATGATAAGTGGTGGCATGCCAACTGGGTGGCTTAGTTATAGGAGTTTACTATATGCTAAACCATTAAGTAGAGAGTTTGAACCATTTATCGATGACTTGAGTGACGATCTTCACAACATGCAACCATGAGTACTAAAGTTATAGGCTTTGAGGCTTTCGCAAACATGTATTTTGTTGATCCTTCCTTTAGAAGGATATTTTAGGAGTATTTGAAAGTCACCACCATGATTTTACTTTCCAAAATTGCTATATGTTTTGAAGATTATAGTTGTGCGCCCTAGATTGGTCATTGAAGCAACAGATTATAAGTGAGCATCATAATGAGAGCCACTTTAGGCGTGATAATGTTATATTTGAAAGGTGTTCTAAGGCAATCGTCTTACGGTTATACTATTTATTGGATAAATATAAATTTATTATTTGAGTGCACATTCTCCATGTCTTTGATTGGATCTTAAACTCATTTACTGAATATTCTCAATATGATTCATAGTATGAGAGAATTTATGATTGGATCACAACTAGTGAGCATCTTGACATGTACAATTATGAATGTATTGAAATTATCCCTAGTTGAGAAATTGATGAGCATGGACGTCATCAATTCTGTCGAGACTAGAATGTTTAAACTCCTTGGTTAGCCAAGCAGCTGATCTCATTGTAGGAGACATTAGATGTTGAGAGGATGTTAGTTAAAGGCAACTAGTTCATTGGAGTGGCCTATCTTGAGATTTCATATGGTTCTATACATATGTCAATGAAGATCTCATTGCAGCTTAAGGGCGAGTTTTCTTGGACTTGCGGTATTCATGTCACCTTGGTCATGGAGGCTTATACTTTGACATCTTAAGTAGACATCTCTGATGAGGTGTGGAGCCGGGATGATTGGGTATAAGTCGAAGTGTCAGAAGGTGTTTGAATAGCTCATAGATGATGCACCGCTCTTTGTAAAAAGAGGCATATACCCTACAATCGCTTGTTGGAATTGTTACTAAAAATCTTTGGCCAAAGTATTATATGTCAAGAGTACGGTACTCTTGGACACATGTACAAGTAACTTGAATCCATAGGACAAGAAAGTAGTTTGGGCTAAATTTGACATAATCAACCTAGTGGGGGCTGACACATATAAATCATGTTCTGAACTAAAATGAGTATAAGATGATAAAAGGAACGAGTCACGTCTCATTGTAGCTGCTGAAAGGCTTAGAAGTGTTCTACAATCAATCATTGATTTTTCAGTCAATTGGGGATTATGATGTACTATTAGGTGTCACTCAGGATTGCTCCACAATTAATGGTTAATTATGGACGGCTAACATAACCAGGAACCTATTGGGTCACACGCACTACAAGTTCTCTGAAGAACATAAAATAAGTTTGAGAATTGAATTCTCAGATTGAGAGAAATAAAGTCTGGATGGACCAGATAAAGGATAAAATGATGAAATTTGTTTTATGAAGATAAAATAAACAAAATTAATTTAATTCAAATTGAAGGTCATTTGATTATTGAATTAAACGATTCGAAGTCAAACTAAATTGAACCAACTTGGTTTGATTCATAATGAAAATTATTTTGCCAAATTGGAAGCAATGAGAAGATTCATCTTGCAAAGATAAATTGAACAAAGCTGGTTTGGATCAAATCGGAGGTCATTTGGTTATTGAACCAAGTGAATCAAGTTTGAACACGATATGCTACAGTATCCAGTTCAATTGCCATAGTAAACCTGGTCCGTTCAACCCAAACCTAAATCCCAATTTAAATTACAGTAGCTTCTCAAAACCTCATAATTTTTTCTGTCGCTCTCCCTGCTCATCTGCGTGACCCACGATGTCGACGCCCTGATCTGCTGGAACTGACGTAAAAGTCATCGCACACTCGAGTCCGGCACCAGAGAACTCGTGGAGATCAGGCTTTAAAATGGGTCGAGTGTCGAGGGAGCCAAGGAGGAGAGGAAAACCCTAATCGTCCCCTCCCCTATTCATGATCTTCCCGCGTGCGTACCGGCGTCGCTGGCTTCTCGTTCGTAGCACTATCGTCCGCCGGAGGCTGGAAAACTCTAAGCCTCTACAACAGCTGTTGGTGCAGGGAGCACCAGCAGATCGAACCTAAGTTTCGATAATGGAACTAGGTTCAAGTTAAGTGTGTATGTTGGACTAATATATTGATCTAAGTGTGCAGGGAGCACAGGTTTGACTAAGTCCTAGTGGAAGCTAGGCACTGAAGTCTTGCCAGAGTCAAAGCACCGGGTGAAGTCTGGGCTGGTCTGGAGGACCACGCCGCAGCAAAAGTCTAGGTTGGTCAGGAGGACCAAGCTACAACAGAAGACTGGACTAATTGGGAAGGATCGAGTCGTAGCAGAAGACTGGGCTGATCGGGAAGGATCGAGCCGCAGCATAAACCCTGGGGGCCGAGGATAGAGCCGAGTAAAAGTCCAACGAGTCAGGAGGACTCGGTTGGCATTAGGTAAATTCTCCTGAGAGGAGTGGGTGAGGACCCGTTCCCGAGGGGAATATTAGGCGTCGGTCTAACCCAGGATCTAACTGGAGGCCTGAAGTTAAGACCCTGAGTTGGTTCTAATAACTGACTCAAATAAGCTTACTTTGCATGTTATTTGCTAACTTTT
>NC_133866.1:993586-996695 GCF_044706935.1 Curcuma longa
TCTAATCTATTGCAACCATTTGACCAAAACAAGATTCCTTTATTTCATACCTCGCCACATCCTAGACTAGTTAGACCAAGGTTTATCAACAAGTTGGTTAAATAAATTTCTTAAGTTGATCTTGTCTTAGAAAGTGGTCGTTGCTCCGATATCCAAGAAGGCCTCTATGCCTCGCCACTACCTGGAGATCAATTTTTGAAATGTGTATTTAATCAATTGACGGTTAAACCTGAATCTAACTCAAGGTTAATCAAATATAGATACCTCTCACAATAAACCAAGATAAAATTGAAAAATCATCTCACAATGAACCCATAGGATCACTGATTGATCATCTAGACTGGGTGAGATGAATAGGTAATAATATTATAAAAATAATAACCCAACAAATAAAAATAATTCTACCTAAATTAATTAACTTAAAATTATTTTAAAATTAATTAACTTAAAATTATTTTAAAATTAATTTTAAAATTATTTCAAAATTAATTAAATTAAAATTATTTTAAAATTAATTAAATTAAAATTATTTTAAAATTAATTAAAATTTAAAATTATTTCAAAATTAATTAAATTAAAATTATTTCAAAATTAATTAATTAAAATTATTTTCAAAATTAATTAAATTAAAATTATTTCAATTAATTAATTAAAATTATTTCAAAATTAATTTAAATTAAAATTATTTCAAAATTAATTAAATTAAAATTATTTCAAAATTAATTAACTTAAAATTATTTTAAAATTAATTAACTTAAAAATTATTTCAAAATTAATTAATTAAAATTATTTTTAAAATTAATTAACTTAAAATTATTTTAAAATTAATTAACTTAAAATTATTTCAAAATTAATTAACTTAATATTTTTCAAAATTAAATTAATATTAACTTAAAATTAATTTTCAAAATTAATTAACTTAAAAAATAACTTAATCTAACTCTAAATTAAACTTTCAATAACTTAATTAAAACACCAAATCAATCCAAAATCCATAAAATCCAACTAAGTGTTTCGTTATGTAGGAACACAAGAAATTGGACAACTGGATGTTGGACAGCGGTTGCTCCAGACATATGACTGGAGATCAATCAAAATTCACCAAACTCAAGTTCAAAAACTTGGGGTCCGTTGCCTTCGGAAACAACGGAAAGTTAAAGGTAATCGGCTCAGGTAACATAGAATTAGATTCAAATTTTGTAATTAAGAAAGTATTATTGGTTGAAAATTTTAAATTTAATTTACTTAGTATAAGTCAGCTGTGTGACTCAGGTTACACAGTTAGGTTCACCAAGTCAAAGTGTCTAATAGAAAATATAGAAAACCCAGGAGTTAAGTTAACTGGGGTTAGGAAAAATAATGTTTACAATATTGACCTACCAATATCCTCAAACAAGTGTTTATTAACACAGCAAGAGGAAACTAGGTTGTGGCACAGAAGATTGGGCCACACACATATTAGACTTATTTCAAAAATAAGTCACAATGGACTAGTAAAAGGACTACCAACCTTAATAAATTTAGAAAATAAAATTTGTAATGCTTGTCAACAAGGAAAACAAACTAAAGCTACACATAAGGCAACTAGTCAAGCCCAATCTAACTCAATCCTAGAATTATTACACTTAGACCTCTTCGACTCTCATGGGGCTAAGTCACTAAGCGGAAACCAGTACTGCTTAGTTATTATCGATGATTATTCAAGATACACTTGGGTAAAATTCTTAAAAACTAAAGATGAAACATTCAAAAAATTTACAACCTTATGTAAATTACTTGAAAATGAAAAAGATCTAAAAATCAAAAGAATACGTAGCGATCATGGTGGTGAATTTGAAAATGCCAAATTCACAAAGTTCTGTCAAGACAACGGATACCACCATGAATTTTCCTGTCCTAGAACCCCACAACAAAACGGTATAGTTGAACGTAAAAATAGAACCCTACAAGAAGCAGCCCGAACCATGTTAAATGAATATCGACTGGCCAATAAATTTTGGGCTGAAGCAATAAGTACTGCCTGTCATATTCAAAATAGAGTTCTAATAAATAAAAGACATAATAAAACAACATATGAAATATTTAATAATAAAATACCCAACTTAAATTACCTTAAAGTATTTGGATGTAGAGTTCACATACTTAACACCAAAGACTATTTAGGAAAGTTTACATCCAAAACTTGTCCAGGAATATTCTTAGGTTATTCAACAACAAGTAGGGCATACCGGGTATATAACAAAGAATCATTAAAAGTAGAAGAAACAACTAACGTAATATTTAATGAAGAAAATTCAAATGAAATTAACAATGATTCACAAATAAAATTTAATAATCAAAATAATCAAACTAACCCTAATGACTGCACGCAAGGATTCAGGACATCCTCAACGGTCTGCATGCCATCGGACAAAGTATCGACAACCATGACATCATAAGGTATGCTCTAAAAGCCTTTCCCCGGAATACTTTGTGGGCATCAATGGTAGATGCTTGCAAAGTCTCCAGGGATTTAAATAAAGTAAAATTAGACGATCTCTTTTCTGAATTCGAATTGAACGAGCAATCTAATACGGAAGTGCAGGAGAAGGGTATAACCTTGATTGCAGGTACCGACTCAAAGAAGAAGGTCTCAAAGGATTCAGAATCATCAGACTCCGAAACAAACGACGAAGTAACCACGAAACTGGTGAACCTCGTTCCGAAGATGTTCCAGAATAAGCACAGGATACGACGTTCTGAAATCAAGAAAGTGGTCAACAAATCAAAGCCGCCGACCACTGGAAAGTCGGAGGTGAAATGTAACACTCAAAAAATCTCAAAAATAATTTTAGAAATATTCTATGATTTTTCTGAAATTTTAGAATATTTTTCTGAAATTTTTAGATTAGCGGAAGTAGCAAAAACAAATAAGAGCGTAAAATATCTTAAGCGAGATTTGAACTCGTGACTTATCGCAATCTACAACCCTTAAAGGGTTTCCAATAACCAAGGGCCCTAGTAGCAGTGTGCTAGAAGACAATGGGAGGAATTATATTTATAGGTGAGTTAGGTTTAGAAATCACTTAAAATAAATAGGAAGGAAAAATGTCCAAGGCAGAATTTCCCA
>NC_133866.1:996795-1012175 GCF_044706935.1 Curcuma longa
TACTTTTATAGGACAGAAATGGAGTAAAAGAAGGTGAAATAGAGAATTAACAGAAGACAAGGTAAGACAGGGTCGTGCCTCCAAGGCACGGCCGTGTCTCAAGCTCCAAGGGGTCGTACCCACCAGGGCATGGTCGTGCCTCACCACTAGAGGAATACCTGCCCCTAGCACAGCCATTCCTCACCAACAGGAAGCTAGCTGCCCACGATTGCGCCTTCAATTCAACCTGAAGCAAAGGCATGGCCATGTCTCCAATTCAAACTTAAGCCAAGCACGGCCGTGTCTCCAATTCAACCTTAAGCCAAGGCATGTCCGTGCCTACCAGGCACGGTTGTGCCTTCATCCGGAGCAACAGGCTCTGGCCATGCCTACCAGGCAGGGTCGTGCCTTTATCCAGAAGAGCAACAGGCTCTGGACGTGCCTACCAGGCACGATCATGCCTTAATTCCAGAATCTCAACAGCACACGACCGTGCTTAACAAGCACGGTCGTGCCTTGTTTCCAAGGGACTAGCAATACAAGTGAAAGTGAGCCACCGTAGATGCCATTCGGAGCAAAATCGACGATCCATCCACCCTTTCGGGGCCACTTCACCACATCCATTCCACTATCGACGAGGAGCTTGTAAGGCGAAGAAGAAGACATCCATTGATAAGTTTTATTTCCTTTCTCTAGGATCTAAAATGTATTTCTTTACATCTTCTTTGCGTTGTATCCCCTCCGTCATGGAGTAGAACCTTAGATTCTAGTATGTAGGAGGAATCAAGGTGTATTATGGATGATTGTCACTATGGATTTGTGTATTACCATGTTCTATGATTTATTTGTGTATTTGCTTTATGGATATTATGCCTTGTGCTTATTTGATGATATAAATGTGAATGGTGTGAATCTATAAAGATGAGGATGAGTTGTGGTTTAAGGAAATCTTAGGATCGTATGACTGGGTGCCTTGTGACAGAAGGTGATCATTTAACCAGACTTTTCGAGGAAATTCTTAGGTTGCAATGAATATTTATGAGAGATAGCTAATGGTTATTGATTGTTACGGAGAGGTCCTTAATTGGATACCCGGTGATAGGGGTAGGACACTAGTAGTATGCTGGATTGCCTGGTGACAGCGGGAAAGCTATAACCAGGTTATCTGGGGTCATCTCAAACTAACAATCGTAACATTAGAGGATTATTGATTTATTTCGAGGAAACCTGACGAGATATAATTGGATATTTTGGTTAGAATCTCTGTAAATGTATAAATATTGAGGAATGGTAAGGAATCCATAGTCAATCAAACATAATCTCAAGGAATCCGAAATCCTAGAATCATTTTCTCAAATTCTGTCACTAGTTGATTTACTTCGATTGAGGTTTAGGAGCTCGATTACACTCTCACTTTCTCCAATCTCAACCCAATTTACATGATCTCTCCACTCTTCTTGTGTTAGTTTAGTGATTGATTCCTCCGTCCCTGTGGTTCGATATCTTCTATTACTTGACAACATTCTGTATACTTGCGGAGTCCCATCAGTAGTTCCAAGTGCCTAAAAGTCTTCCAGGTGCTTAGATTCGTTAAACCCAATCTACTCTAATAACGGTCCGCTAATGGGTCTAGATGACTCCTTGCGATCTGGACGCTTGGAATCAATCTGGGCACTTGGATTGCGCTAACGTGGACTCCATCCTCATCCACTTTGGCAATAACTTGCGCTAACTTGGAATGGCTATTTGAGCATCCAGAATTGATCCAGGCACTTGAACTTTGAGGCGTTCGGAATTGATTCAGGCACTTGGACGTCAGGGCCCCCGGAATGGATAGGGTGTCCTGAATGGATCCGGGAGACCGGAATGGTCAACTTCATGTTGACCATTTTCCTCCTCCTTTCTGTCTTGGTCATCTTGCTCAGTCTTCCTTCCAACTTCTTATCCCTTGGATGCATCGAATCCTTCCCGCTTGCTCTTGTATGTCCTTCTTGCTCTGCTAGAGTATTTTTCCGTAGCTCCTCAGACCCCGAATGCACCGAGCTCGTCAGCTCATTTACCATACCATCCTTTTCACTTGCTTACATCTTCTGCCAAAGTTTGTCATTTGGATATTACGTGTGATTTCCTAAATCCCTGTATACTTAGACACACGCGTCAAATACAATTAGAACTTAATTTCAGACTTATTTAACCACACATCAAAATTTTCCTAGAGTACTAATAGGTTTAGTCTAGAATAAGTTCCCATTTAGTATCAAACTGATAAGACTTGAGTTTAGTTCTTGATATGGTCATAAACATCATAAATGGCTGACACAAAATAATCTTCTGAATTAATAGGTTATTGTATTAAGTTTCTAAATTCAGCTCCTTCTATTCTCTTGTTGTAGTTAACACTCAATGTCACTCAACTTGAGATGTGAGATTGGAGCTGTTTTAACAATTTTGATGGAAGTCACAAGAAGTGAACTTCGTGGATGATCACATGGAGTAGATTGAGCTTGGTGCATCTCAAGGATTGAGAAGGACTGAGGACCTTAAAGATAGGCTCTTGAATGTTGCAAGATGTGATAATTGGAAGATATTATGCTGTGAGAAATTATGTGACTTGCAATATCTACTTATATTTCTGAATTAAATAAACTTGATTAAGAGTGTTTGATAAGGGAACATGACTTCTTGATCATAGCATGAGCATGAGATTGATCTGAAGGGATTTTGAAGATTTACGAGGTGTAAGTAAGTAAAATTGGAGAATATGAGTGGGTGATGGCAGCGATAATGGATGATGGCGGGATGACCCCCGGCAAGTGACTCAAGGGAGTGGCTTGGTCTTGCAGCAATGCTGGCTGGTAACGACAAACGATAACAGGATGATCGCGTGAGATTGGAGAATATAAGTGGGAGAGAGTTGCGGATAACGAAAACAATGACTTTTGTTCGTTTAAATAAAAGTCGTTTTTCTCAAAATGCTCATTTTTTGTTCACCAACTTTATGGGAATACAAACATGGGAAACTCTGAAAATAGGTCCACGAAACAAATGAAATCAAGAAACTGAAACTTTTAGGAGAAAACCTTTGCTACAAACCATTTCCTTACTAAAGTAGCAATCTAAAATTAGCGATATCCAGATGCTTATGGTTTGGCAAATCAAAACATGCATCATGCCCCCAGGCGACATCTTCCTTGAATCTGAAAATCCTCAAATTTTTTTTTAAATTTCTGAGACAACTTTGACGCATCCACAAAACAAGAAGTAGAAATCAAATCGCAAAGAAGAAGAAGAAGAAGAAGAAGAAAGGCACATGACATAGTCATCTTTAATTACACGAATCTTCATTTGCATACAACTTACAAGATAAGGTTACAGATTTTGTAGAGACCCAATATACTTTGACACTCGTGCAAACTCTACCATATGGTAAGGTCAAATAGGAGCGAAAGAGGCGTGTGCCAAACTAGAGATGTCCAAGGCGAGGAAGAAGGTAGAGAAGGGAGGTGATGAAGGAGATAGCGCCGGCGATCTCAGACGGGGTAAGCGCAGCGGCGGAGGCTCGGTCCTTCTCTCGCCAACGCCGGGAGAGGAGATACAGGGACGCGAACAGGAGGACGATAAAGACCTTGGTAGCGTAATTGATCCGGAGGGATCCATCTCCAGTGCCATTGCGAGTGCCAGTGCTACAATCGCTCGTCCATCCGCCGCCGTTTCCTGGAGCATCAGAATCCATGGCAAACAAAACGCGTAGTTGAAGATCAGCTGGATAATTAACGCCTGCTCGCTTTTGCCTTGCCTTTGCTTTAACTAGGGGTCGTTTGCACTTCACAAGGGTAAAGATATAAATATACTGAAATGTTTGTGGTTGACTGCCGATGCCAACTTTTAACTCTCAATCGCCAATTTTCACTGGATCAGTCTCTGTAATTATACATACGTTGTTAGAAATGACTACGATATTGTGATTGCAGGAGTGTCTTTATTAATTGTGAAGTCCCCATTTAATATTAAGTTTCAAATTTCAAAATAATTATTAACATCGAACATATTAATGATTATTTGGAAGATGGAATTTCATAGAGGAATTTTAGAGAAAGACATAAGAAATTGCAAATATAAAGAAATCGTGTCTAAGTTAAACTAATAAAATAGATTAAAAATTAATAAAAAAATTCTCAAACATCAATTAAATAAAGGTTTAAATATACCATAAATCCTAATGATGCAAAAAGAAAAATAACCTTAATTTAATGGTAATGACTCGTCAATCACGTGGCAGTGCAATACGGTTGTGTCAGTAGAGACGACTTGGTCACACTCAAGAGCATACCCGTGTCAGGGAACACGAGTTGGTTGTGTTCCCTGTTGGAACTCCCGTCTACTTTTCGTCAGAGTACAAAAAGGGGTACAAGCATTTTAAGAAACAGGGGTTGCCCGAGTTTCCTATTGGAATCATCAATTCTTGCTCATCTTGGCACAGAATAGAACACGAGTGTGTTGAGGAACATGGGCTAGCCATGTTCCTTGTTGGAAGCTTCAGTTGATCCTTGTCAAGGCTCAGAATGGAGTATGAGTGTGTCGGGGTAACTGTATTCCTTGATTTCCTTGCATCGGTCGTCCTGGGTTAAAAAGAACTCATCATTGAGTTTAGAGTAGGGTCATCAATATCCATAAAGTAAGGACTTAAGTGCTTCACATTAAAGCCATTAGAAGTTTTCAAGTGATCAGGGAGGTGCAACCTATAAGCATTATTATTAATCTTCTATAGTATACTTACTGACCGAGAAACGATCACGAGTTATTAATACAACACAACCCACACAAAATCACCAACATCAAAATGTACTTAGTGACGATGACTATCAATCCATGTCTTATACTTAGTGTTGTCCTCATGAATAGCATGTTTCACCCGCTCATGGATACCTCAAAGATGTTCTGTCATCTCATTGTCTTTAAGACTAATTTGCCTTATGCGTGGAATAGGGGCTAAATCTAGTACTCCACATGGATTTTATTTATAGACAACCTTAAAAGAACTTAAATTTGTGTTTTAGTCTTTTGATTGGTTGTAAGCAAATTCTTTTTTAGGTAATGTCAAATCCCACTACTCCTATTTAGTTCTTGCCAAACACCTCATAAGATTGCCCAAATTCTGATTCGCCACATTGATCTAACCATCTATTTGGGGGTAGTAGGCGCTACTAAAGTTTAACTAGATTCTCAATTTTCCCCACAAGCTCCTCCAGAATTACCTGATGAACTTGGTATCATGATTTGAAGGGATGGATCGAGGAACACTCATGTAAACGTGCAATTTCCTTGAAATAAAGATGAGCAATCTGGACCGTATACATGTTCTTCTTGTAAAATACAAAATGGGCCATCTTGGACAACCTATCAACCACAACGAGGATAGAGTCTATATTGGTGAGGATTCCCTTAGATCATTGGCACACATAACACCAATCCACAAAATGAGCGACATCACTGGTCAACTTGGACCAATAATAGTCAAAAGAAATAAGAGTCAATGTCTTATCTGTTAGGATCGTCCTGGTGCAATGCGTGTGTTTACACATTTCAAAAACATGCATAGCAGAAATAAATAAATAATTAAAATTAATTATTACAACACATCCATGCAAATACAAGATATAATGTTGTACAAGACATGACTAAAAATTAAAAATTTTAGAATAATAAATAATTATGCGCGTACCTCGTAGATGATGTTGAACAATATTAGCATCAATCGAGCGACCCTTGTCAATGTTCCGCCTTTACTGGTGATCTACGCCAAGCTCTCGTCTGGACAACTTCGAAAGTCAGAACGTATCACCATCTTTAGTACTAGCCGATGATCAACAACGATTGAATCGAGAGAAAAAACTTTATTTTGAAAAACACGCAACAACATTTATCGCGATTATTTTATGGGGTTTTCTAACACACCAAAAATTATATTTCCTATGTAGTTTTCGGTGGTCAACCATTGACCGCTGATTTAAGGCAAACGATCGAAATCCCTTTCCGGTGATGATGGAAGAATTCTGCGAAAGCTTCGCAAGCTTTCGCAAGAATGACAGATGGTCGTCAGATGACCGGGATTGATTGGCAACGGTCGAAAAACCTATCTGATGGTTGAAAATAATTTTTGATGATTAGACAGTGAATTTTGATGGTAAAACCCTAATACAACCCGATCCAATAGTCACTCCAATGATGAATCCACCCGGTAACAGCTCCAATAGTGGCATTAGCTCCAGTGAAGCGATAGGCAACGGCGACAGCCCTCATCCAGCGGCGTTCCAGAGGCAGCGATGAAACAAAGGAGAGAAGAAGGAAAATAACTAGGGTTGTCGGCCTCAGCTTCTCTCCAAGTGGCTGGCAGTGGTCAGGGCTCCAACGTTCTTCTCCCACGCGGGCCGACGACACTTCTACACGGCAATCACAAGTCTTCCTCCATACAGCTAGTGATCTTGGGCGAATAGGTGGTGACATCTCGGAAATCACAAGGCAGAGACCCGTGAGGAAGAAGGGAATCGATCACTCGAGCTAGGGTCCCTCTCCTCAATGTTGTCGGCGACGAGGCTGGTAGCTTTGGCAGCACCCTTACATGGGTAGAGAATCCCAATTCGATGTCGTGGGAAGGTAAATAGGGGCGGTGGGATCCTTGTTTTTGTTGGTTGCTGTCGTGGAGGCTTAGGGTTTTCCAGCCTCCGGCGGACTACAGTGCTTACGGACGAGAAGCCAGCGACGTCGGCACGCACGTGGGAAGATTGTGAACAGGGGAGGGGACGATTAGGGTTTTCCTCTCCTCCTTGGCTCCCTTGACGCTTGACCTTTTTTAAAGCCTGACCTCCACAAGTTCTCTGATGTCAGACTCGGGCGTGCGACGTCTTCCGCGTCAGTTCTAGCAGATCAGGGTGTCGACATCGTGGTCGCGTAGACGAGCAGGGAGAGCGGCAAAAAAAAAATCATGAGGTTTGAGAAGCTATAGTAATTTAAATCGGGATTTGGGTTGAACGGACCAGGTTTACTGTCGCAATCGAACTGGTTACTGTAGCATATCATGGTCAAACTTGATTTGCTTGGTTCAATAACCAAATGACCTTCGATTTGATTCAAATCAGTTTTGTTCAATTTATCTTTGTAAGACGAATCTTCTCATTTCTTCTAATTTGAAAAAATAATTTCTATTATTAACTAAATCAAGTTGGTTCAATTTGATTTGACTTCGAATCGTTTGCTTCAATAACCAAACGACCTTCGATTTGAATCAAATCAATTTTATTTATTTTATCTTCATAAGATAAATTTCATCATTTTATCCTTTGTATGGTCCATCCAGACTTTATTTCTCTTGATTTGAGAATCCAATTCTCAAACTTATTTTATATCCTTTAGAGAATTTGTAATGCATGTGACCTAAAAGGTTCCTGGTTATATTGGTCGTTCATAATTAACCATTAATTGTGGAATGATCATGAGTGGCACATAGTAGTATATCATAATCCCTAATTGACTGGAAAAATTAATGATTGAATCTAGAACACTTCTAAACCTTTTAGCAGTTACAATGAGACGTACCTCATTCCTTTTATCATCTTATACCCGCTTGATTTAGAACATGATTTATATGTGTCAGTCCCTACTAGGTTGACTACGTCACATCTAGCTCAAACTACTTTCTTGTCCTATGAATTCAAGTCACTTGTGCATGTGTCCAAGAGTACCCGTACTCTTGACATGTAATACTTTGGTCAAAAAATTTTAATAACAATTTTAACAAACGGTTGTAGGGTATATGCCTCTTTTTACAAAGAGCGGTGAATCTTCTATGGGCTATTCAAACACCTTTGGACACATCGACTTATACCCAATCATCCCGGATCCACACCTCATCGGAGATGTCTGTTTAAGATGTCAAAGTATAAGCCTCTATTGTTAAGAATGACAAAAAAAAAGAAAAAAAAGAGAGACGCGAGCGCACGATGCGCACGACGCGGTCTCCGTCTTCCTTGGAGAGGAAATCGCAAGGGATGCGATTTAAGGGTTGCGAAAACCCTAGCCTTCCACAGTCGACGCCGCCTCCTCCCACAGCCCCTGCCTCTGCCCTAACACGATCGCCATCCTCTGCACTTCCTCATGACACCGCCTGCCGACCACGCGATCGTCATCGCCTTCCGACCCCGACGCCACCCTCCCGCTGAGACGCAGTTGCTAGCAGTGATGCCGCTTGTTGATAGTCGTGGATCCTGACGCCTCTGCGCCTGCGACATCGCTGCCTTCAACCACACGATGCCACAATCGTTGCAAGCCGACCGTGCGATCGCCACCTTGTGCCTGTGATGCCACTACCGCGCTGCGACTCCGCTTGCTAGGTTTTCCTAATTCCCTCTCTAATTTTCTTTGTCTCCTCCCTTGTAAACCATAGTCCAAGATCAGTTTTCCCCCTGTTTTGTGTACATCCCCGCAAACCAATGTCATTTGAAGTAAGGTAGATGATGGTGGCGCATTAGAGTTTTCTAGTTCAAAGTTTAGCCCTACTGTTCTTTTCTATTAAAGTGGGGTTCATCCTCATCTCCCTTGTTGAAAAGAGAATATACTTTACAAATAGATTCCACCTTCGTTATCTGCTGATAGCCATGAAAGAGATATGGAGTTAGGGATTTTAGAGGTTAAGGTGACGTTGACATGGATGTTAATTTCGATTTCTCCCTTATTAAGATAGGGTTAGATTTTGTGGTATTATTTTATGGGATAATATTTTGATTATTTTAATTATTTAATATTATATGTGTAGATACTGGTTCAAGTGGAGCACGCTGATCTGCTAACACTCGGAGCTTGGTAGACACAAAAGTGGGTACCTTCTGTTCTTTGACTCGTATATACCTTTGTGCATGAATAAATAGATTAAAATTACTTATGTATACTTATACACCTATTTTCAAAAAGGGGATTAAAGTGATATTTAAACTACTAAAACAGGGATTAAAATAATTAAATCATAAAAGGGTAAAAAAATTGATTTACTTTCTGTTCACACATGGGAGTCATCTAGGGGTAATTAAAATGGGAAAGGGTGTTTTCAAAATTTTAATATATACTCTGACTTACTCTATCATGTGATACCTATCATTACCATTGCTTGATCTATTTTAGTTCTTACTGTAATATTTCATTCTGTTGATACTTAGCTTTTATCTGTTGATACTTACCTTTACATGTAAACTTGATTTTGATACCTAACTGAAATGAACAACATGTGATTTGATTCGAGTTGGTCGTTTAGACCAAATGATGAATATACTTACTGAGACTATAATACTGATGATAATTGATGAAAAAGATATAACAAGAAATGAGATAAGAGAAAATACTAAATATTAAAAGGTGTTAATTAAGAGCCTAGCTTTATACCAGAGTTTTACCAGAGTACTGGACCGTACACCTGAGGAGTGGTGGCGTGATGTAGCCCTCGGTCCAGAGCACTGACTGATCACATATTATTGTGGTAGAGCAGAGGCCACGGTCAGTGTTTATCTTGTCTTCCACCGGTGAGGGCTAAAGAGAAAGCCCGTATGTTAGATAACGTATGCGATAGTATATTCTGAGGAGGCTGTTAGCCTATATACATATGAGTTATTACTACACTCTGATGATATCGGCTCCTGTTATGCACTTTTTAATTAATTATATAAATGTTGATACTGTTCATAATATTTGATCATATTGAGATTAAAATGGTGATGATGTAACTTGCTTAAATAACAAGGATTGATAATATTGGTGATGATAAATAATAGTAATATTACCTGATTTCAAATAACAATAAATGAAGAGAATGATAAATAGAAGTATATATATCACATACAGATATATATACTATATACCAATGGAGAACTATACAAGAACTGAAAGTGATAATATGAAATTATGATCCACTTTAATTCCTTTGTTTCTTAATTAAGATTACATCCATGCACATCCTTTTTGATTACCCACTTAGCCTTTGGCTAACTATCTACCTTATTTGACTTCCAGATTTGTAGGCACAGATTTGATATTACCTTGGCTCAGTTGTTCTTTAGAGTTGCTCAGAGACCTTGACGTACGACTTTCTGATTAGGTTATTTTAGTTTGATGTTGTATGAACTTTTATTCTGGTTATTATAATTACAATGTATCGATAGGTCTTGTATTGGTTCCTTTATTACATTGTCACTGAGTGAGGTACCTCCCGATGTTCAGGAACGACACCTCCGGGTCGTGACATCTATGACCAAGGTGACATGAATACCGTAAGTCCAAGGAAACTCACACTTAAGCTGCAATGAGATCTTCATTGACATATGTATAGAACCACATGAAGTCTCAAGGTAGATCACTCCAATGAACTAGTTACCTTTAACTAGCATCCACGTTTAACTCTTAACATCCAATATCTCCAGCAGTGAGATCAGTTGCTTGGCTAACCAAGGAGTTTAAACGTGCTAGTCTCGATAGAATCGATGACGTCCATGCTCATCAATTTCTCAACTAGGGATAATTTCAATACATTCATAATTGTACATGTTGAGATGCTCACTAGTTATGATCCAATCATAAATTCTCTCATGCTATGAATCATAAATGAGTTTAAGATCCAATCAAACACATGAAGAATGTGCACTCAAATAATAAATTTATATTTATCCAATAAATAGTGTAACCGTAAGGCGATTGCCTTAGGCCACCTCTCAAATATAACATTATCACTCCTAAAGTGGCTCTCATTATGAAGCTCACTTATAATCTGCTGCTTCAATGACCAATCTAGTGTTGGTGCAAGAAGCACTAGATCTTGCCTAGAGTTTTGATGTTTGACAATAAACCTAGGTCTGGTCAGTTTGACCAAGGGTTAATCCAAACAGGATTTGATGTTGGGATGTGAGAGAGAAGTCCTAGTCAGTTAGACTAGGCAGTGGAAGTCCTGATCTGGAAGATTAGGCAAGGGAAAGTCCTAGTTGTAGGCTATGCAAGCAAAAGTCCTAGTTACAGGCTAAGCAAAAGCAAGTCCTGGTTTGGAGATCAGGTAGAAGTCTTAGTAGGTCGAGTGCACCAGGTGCAAGTCCATGCAGTGTCGGAGGATCGGGAAGCATGACTAAAGGCTAATCGAGTACGGTCAGGAAGACCAGAGGGTTGATGAAGTCTGGACGGTTTGGAGGACCGAGTTACAGCAGCAAAGTCCTGAGAGCTGAGTGTTAGATTTGAGGGATTTTCTAAGGCAATCGTCTTACAGTTATACTATTTATTGGATAAATAACAATTCACTATTTAAGTGCGCATTCTATATGTGTTTGAATGGATCTTAAACTCGAATATTAAATATCCACAATATGATTCATAACGTGAGAGAATTTGTGATTGGATCAAAACTAGTGAGCATCTCTACACGTGTAATTATGAATGTATTAGAATTATCCCTAGTCAAGGAATTGATGAGTATAGACGTTATCAATTCTGTCGAGACTAGCACGTTTTAAACTCCTTAGTTAACTAAGCAGCCGATCTCACTGCTGGAGACATTGGATGTTGAGAGTTAAAAGTGGATGCTGGTTAAAGATAACCAATTCATTAGAGTGACCTGCCTTGAGACTTTATATGGTTCGATATATATGTTAATGAAGATCTCAGTGCAACTTAAGTGCGAGTTTCCTTTGACTTGCGGTGTTCAAGTCACCTTGGGCATGGAGGCTTATACTTTGACATCTTAAACAAGCATCTCCGAGGAGGTGTGGACCCGAGATGATTGGGTATAAGTCAAAGTATCCGAAAGTGTTTGAATAGCTCATAGAGGATTCACCACTCCTTGAAAAGGAGACGTATACCTTGCGGCCGCTTATCAAGATTGTTACTAAAAGTCTTTGGCCAAAGTATTACATGTTAAGAGTATGATACTCTTGGATATGTGTACAAGTAACTTGAATTCACAGGACAAGAAAGCATCTTGAGCTAGGTATGACGTAGTCAGCCTAGTGGGGACTGACACATAGACCATGTCCTGAACCAAGAGGATATAAGACGGTGAAAGGAATGAGGCACGATTCAGTGTAGCTGCTGAAAGGTTTAGAATTGTTCTAGAATCAATCATTAATTTTCTGATCAATTGGGGATCATGATGTACTACTAGGTGCCACTCATGATCGTTCTATAATTAATGTTTATTCATGGACGACCAACATAACCGGGAACCTATTGGGTCACACGCATTATAAGTTTTTCGAAGGATTTAAAACGAGTTTGAGAATTAGATTCTCAGAATGAGAGAAATAAAGTCTAGTTGGATCGGACAAAGGACAATATGATGGAATTCATCGTATGAAGACGAAATGAATAAAACTAATTTCATTCAAATTAGAGGTCATTTAGTTAGTGAACTAAATGATTTAATTTTAAATTAAAAGTGAACTAATTTGGTTTAGTTCATGATGGAAGAGATTTTGGCAAAACGGATGTGATGAGAAGCTTCGTCTTATGAAGATGAAATGAACAAAACTGGTTTGGATCAAATCGGAGTTCGTTTGGTTAGTGAACCAAGCAAGTTAGTTTTAAACCTAGTTTGGTTCGGTTCGCTACAGTAACCCGGTTTGGTTTAACCTGAATTAGGTTTTGGTTCTTTGTTTCCTGTTGAGTTTTCTTCCGGTTCGGCTCTATTTTTCCCAGCACCACAGCGCGCCTCTTACTAGCACACGAGAAGGAAACAGAGGGCTGATCGCGAATAAATGGAGGATCAAACCCCTAAAAGCTTGAGGCTTCTCTGCACGTGCGAAAGGGCTTGCTGCCAAAGTCGTTTCTTCGCCTGGCGCTGCTTTGTCCGGCGCTTTTTCTCCACCCGACACCATACTGTTATTCCTCTTCAGTCGTGGAAAATAGAGGAGCTGAGTTCCATCTTCTTTCAGTGGATGAGTCGCCGTTGCCGGCAGCAAGCGAGGAGAGTTGAAACCCTAATCGTGAAGCTGCGATACTCTCTTCATCCTCTTCTCTCTGTTCACCACCATGAAGCCCGCCGGAGAGCATTGTTGTTGATTTCTGTCGTGAGAGAAAGAAAACAGGGGATTGCATTTTGAGAAATTGTATTCTCTTCTTCCCACCGCGCAGCGCCACCCTCTTCCTTCTTCTCTAATTGTGTGATGCCTACTGTTTCTGGTTGCAAGCTGAATAATGGAAACTCGGTCGTCTGAGGAGAGGACCCTGGTCGGCATTGGATGTCGTCGATTCCTCTCCCTTGATGTTGAGTGCCATCGTCGATTATGGGAAAGGAGAGAACGGGATAAACGTTATTGGACAGTTTTTTCTTTTGTGGATCACTCTCGAAAATTATTTTTCGCTTCTATACGTTGCTGTCAGAAATTGCGATTGTCGGGAGCTTGTGAAGCTTCTAAAGAATATTCTATCAAATGAAAAGGTTCTGATAATTTATCCTAAGTCGGAGGTCAATGATAGACCACTGATAATTACATCAAAAAACTATATCGGGAATATGATTTTCGGTGATAGTTAGAAAGCCTCGGAACGATCATGACAAACGTTGTTATGTGATTTTTGGAATAAGACTTCTCTCGAATCGATCGTTATCGATCATCGGCTAGTATAAAAAATGATGACGTGACTCGTGGTTTCCGAAGCCGTCTAAACGACAGCTTGGCGTGGATCACCAGTAGAGATGAAACTTCGACGAGGACTGCTCGATTGATGCCAACACCATTGAAACATCATCAATGAGGTACGTTTAGAATAATTTTATTATTCTATAAAATTTTAATTTTCTACTATGTCTTGTACACTATTTATTTCTTGCTTTGCATGCGTGTGCTGTGATAATAATTAGTTTTGTTGGGTTGTAAGGGTGCAAACATAGTCCCACATCTAAAGCACATGGAAAAGATCATGGGGTTAAAAGGATGGAAAGTATCTCTATTGGCATGAGACATTTTGGAGAGAGCCCAAGAACAAAGCCATGAGGGCTTAGGCCCAAAGTGAACAATATCATATCATTGTGGAGATATTTTAATTCCATCCGGACTAACAAGTGGTATCAGAGCGAGACCGCTCTTCACCGGACTAACCGCCGGATGAGCCATGATCTAGATCTAACCATGTGCTTTGAACCTTAAAAAAATAAAGGAAGTGGGTGCTCCCGTGTCTGAATCAAGAGGACCAGACACCAGGTGAGAAGTCTAGTAGGTCGGGTGGACCGCGGGGCAAAAAGTTCTAGTTGCGACTAGGTGAAAGCCTAGTAGGTTGGGTGGACCGAGGGGCAAAAAGTCCTAGTTGCGGCTAGGTGAATAGCCCTAGTGGGTCGAGGATTCAGACATCAAACGGAGGCTTTCTGTTTGAGGGAGGCCTGTGGTCCTTTATTTGAGGGGGGGATTGTTGGGTTGCAAGGGTGCAAACATAGTCCAACATCTAAAGCACATAGAAAAGATTATGGGGTTAAAAGGATAGAAAGTATCTCCATTGGCATAATACCTTTTGGGGAGAGCCCAAGAACAAAGCCATGAGGGCTTAGGCCCAAAGTGGACAATATCATGCCATTGTGGAGATATTTTAATTCCATCCGGACTAACAAGTTTTAATTATTTGTACATTTCTGTTGCACACGTTTGCGAAACGTGTAAACACGCGCATTGCACCGAGATGATCCCAATAGTGGTATCAAAGCCTGATAGTGCAAGGCCTACGCGTAAAATGATTTTACGTGTAGTAGTTAGTCGTAAATTTAATTTAGAAAATTTTTGAGATTTTAATTTAGAATTTCTAATTATTAAAATTTTCAAATTGGTTAGGAAATTTGTTTCCTAATTAATTAGATTTTCTTAATTAAAATTTTATTTTCTAAAATAGAAAAATTTTAAAATTTAATTCAAAATTTCTAATTATAGAAATTTTATAATTGGTTAAAAATTTTGAATTAGAAAATTTATTTCCTAATTAATTAGTTATTCTTAATTAAGAATTTAATTCTTAAAAGAAAATAGTAAGATTTAATTTTGAATTTCTAATTATAGAATTTTCTAATTTGTTAGGAAATTTAGATTACGAAATTTATTTCTAATTAATTAGACAGGATTGCAGCTTATTTACTCATTCTGATTGTGTTAAATTCAGAGAATAAAATAAGCACAACAACTAATTAGAAATATTTTTATTATTATTAATTATATATATAATTATTTTTAGTTAATATCAAATATCTATCTTACACTAATTAATTCTAGAATGATCCATCGATCCTATAAAATTTTTCACTAAGGTATCTCCACCGGTACCCCAAATACCCAAAATGGTGTCAAATTGACACCATTTCCCCTCCAACCGGTACCCCCAAATACCATCACCAAATTTAGTGT
>NC_133866.1:1012275-1023345 GCF_044706935.1 Curcuma longa
TGATGGGAAAGTCTTGAAAAACCATTCCGGTAGATTCTTGCAGAACAAAAATTTTCTCGAAACGATCTCAAGTTGCCCTCATAGTCGATCAAACGAAGTTTGATCGACTCATTTAGATCATTGGGCTCTTGTGTTTGGTTTACAGGATCCGAATATAAAAGGAGTAATTTAATTGAAGCAGAAACATTAAATTATACCTTTCTTCCGACGGTTCGGAAGGACGAAGTTTGTAGAAGACCTCTTGATCTTCTGATGTATTCCTCTCCTCTTCTCGAACGTTGTGTGGGCAACGATCCTTCGAGAATTTCTCCACCAAGAATTCTCCACTCCGATGGCTAGCTAACTTTGGAGAAAAGAAAGAAGAAGAAGAAAGGGGTGGCTGCCGAGAGAGTCTCGGCCACCAAGCTATTAATTTTTCGTGTGTCTCAAAGCCTTGGATTGCCCCTTCTTTTATAGCCTAGCCATCCCATATTTATGGTATAATTTGAGCCATAAACATGGTATAATTGATTCATAAACATGGTATGATTTGAATCAATCAATTCGGAGATTTTGGTAAGATTTCAGAAGTTTCCAATTCGAACCCGCGGCTTTTAATCGATCAAACAATCGATTAAAATCATCGTAACTTTTTCTCATTAACACTGGTAATCGATCAGGTGATCGATTACCAGCCTGGTAATCGATCAGCTGATCGATTACCAGCCTGGTAATCGATCAGCTGATCGATTACCAGTCGATCTGCCCGGAGTCTTGGTAATCGATCAGCTGATCGATTACCAAGGTGTGTAATCGATCAGCTGATCGATTACACCTCCTTGCATGAGCTCGAATGCCTGGTTTCTTCACGAATTCTTCCAAGGTGTGTTTGAGGGTTTCCCAGAGGCTACAACAGGGACCTAGAGGAGGAATTGATTTTGGCCTTCTGATGAGCTAAGGCTTCCCGTGTTCGCCCCGAACACACAACCTTAGTCCATCAATAATAACTCATACCACTAAAGAGTTATTATCGAACTACCGCACCAATCCCATATTACAATATGGGCTCCTTCTTACTACAAGTACATTAGTCTCCCTGTGTTTAAGATATCGTATGTCCGTCAATTAAATGAGTTACTGACAACTCGTATTTAATCGACATCTAATCCAAGAGTAGTACCACTCAACCTTATTATCATGCGGACAAGGTCCACCTGCAGGGTTTACATGATAATCCTTATGAGCTCCTCAAGGGGACATCATCAACCTAGATTATAGGACACAGTTTCCTTCTATAATCAACAACACACCATGTACATAATACTACTTCCCAACTCATCGGGCCTATTGATCTATCGATCTAAACCTCACCCTTTGATGAATTAAAGAAGTACATATTAAGCACACGTGTTTGTTATTATATCGGGATTAAGAGCATGTACATCTATAGTAACAGAGGTTTAGTTCGATTATATAGTCAGTATAAATCGAACAATCCTCAGATGGTCCTGTTCAATACACACTAAGTGTACTAGTGTAATTCTATAGTCAAGACAGACTAAGACCAAATTACACTACAACCACTCTGATGGTTTGTCCAATCCATCTTGGTTGTGAACACTGTTTATAATCTATAAGGGACTGATAACATGGTCTTCTGTGTGTGACTCCGCACACCATGTTAATCTACAGTATAGATTAAATGGACACTGCAAAATATTGACCAAATGTGATTCTCCAGAATGTTTATTTACATAGCTAGGATTCTGGTATACATCCTAACATATAATTCATGAAATCAATCCAACCTAGATTATCCAACATCCATTCAAGATCATCCTTAATTCCTAATAATTCTATAGCATAAGAATAAGCATATCGAGAGAAAAATTTTTTTTGAGAGCTAAACAGTTATACCTTCCCTTCTTATCTTTTTTTCTGGAAGATGATGCCATGAATGTTATCGAAAATCCCTTCAAAGGCTTTTCACTTTCCCTTATCCTTAGTAGTGCTCTTTCCTTTCGATGGCTTTTTATTTGGCAGGCTCCTTCCCCTTGTGCCTCTCTGGCTTATCTCCTTGGTGGGATCCTCCAGATCTGCGAATCTTAATGATATTGCTCATATTGTTAGATCTCAAGAGAAGAGGTAGACAGAGATCTGGGGGTTTTTGGGAGATCTGAGAGTGAAGAAGATAGAGAAGTGAAGAAGAAGTTAAGGGGATGAAAAGGAAGGGTTTTGTAGACAATCAATGAATTCTGAACCCGAGTCAGATCGATCCAAATTGGGCTTAATTCTGAGATTAAGGGAAGAGATCCAATCTGGAGCAATCTGAACTATTCATCAAGATCAGGAGCAATTTGAGCCATCCGTGAAATGGTCCATCCAAGTTAATGGAGAGTAGATCACAACTACTAATGTAGATCTGAGCCTTGGATTGGATTTAGATCAACTTCTACCGTTGTATCAACTCTAGAGTGTTTCTAGTCATTGGTTCAGATATAGATTCTTGATAGTTATTGATGTAGATATGAGTTGATCTCAATCATCCATTTGCTTTTAGTTCTAATGAGAATGCTACAATTACTTTAAGAATCGCGATATTAAAAGGGCGAGGTACGGAACAGAGAGGCTCTTCTTCGTACTTCTTGCACAATTGCCGATCATCGAGGCTAATCCACCTTCCGCCGCCACCAAAGTCTAGGGCGTGCCCTGCTTCATTCTTCATTGCCCATTCACATCCGAAGAAGTTCAGGGGATTCCCTGCTTCAATCAGGTGCGTGATAAAGAGACCACCACCGCACAAAGGAGATCACCGGATATCCTTCACCACTGCATCTTCACATTGATCACTGAGATTAGGTCACCAAAGAAGAAAGGGGGTTCTCTCCTCCAAATTCTGATCTCAAGCTGCCACATCTCGAATCCAACCACCGATGATCGCGCCACGCTTTGCCACCATCACTGCCACCTCTATAAATTCATCTTTGCTAGACTTGTAGAAGACAAAAGGGGATTCCCTCCGCCTTCAAGAGATCCAAAGACATCTTCCATTTAGCCAATCCAGCATCCATTTTATCCCTCCATTGAGCTTCTATTAATCACGATGTCGTTGAGTTATTCCTCTCCAATCCAGATCGATTGCTTGGGGTTGTTCTAGCTCATATTTGTGAGAATTTTTGGTTTCTAATTCCTTGTAATTTAGTTGTAGTTTGATTTTATGTAGATGTTGCTGGTTCGAGTGTTGCTTTCTCTATTACTGTAGTGCATTAGATCAAGTTAAGGTCAATTTTGGTATCAGAGCGGGGTTCTCAAATCCAGTACAACCACTGATCGAGAAGGTTTTTTCAAATTAATTTTTAGATTTTTTAAAGTTTTTCAAAATTTTTAATTTATATTTTTCTCCCGCACTATTAATCCAAGACTAAGTCTTGGAACATTTTTGTTGTTGTCTTTCTGTGTGCTAAATAAATGTCTCACCAAGAAGATTTTAGCACTACAAGGCCACCTCTGTTCTCAGGAAAGGACTTCACCTACTGGAAAGGTAGGATGGAGTACCACCTTAAGACACAAGTGGATATGTGGATAGTCATCTAGACGAGATTCACAATCTCGACTGACAATGATGGTCAACCACAAACTTGCAATAAGTGGGATGCGACCACGAGAAGAAAAATTGAGGCAAACGCAAAAGCAACCCAAACTCTGCAATGCGGACTGACCAAGGAGGAACTGAACCGTGTCGAGCCCTTCATCAGTGTGAAAGACTTGTGGAACAAGTTAATCAAACTGTACAAAGTACCTCGGATACAAAGGTTAGTAAAAGAGACCTTCTGCTGAATAAGCCCTATAATATCCGGATGATGGACGGGGAGTCGGCGAGTGCGCTGCATGCTAGAATTCAGGATATCCTCAATGGTCTACACGCAATCAGCCAATTGGTGGAGAACCAGGATATTATAAGGTACGCATTGAAAGCGTTTCTGAGAAACATTTTGTGGGTATCTATGGTGGATGCTTACAAGGTCTCCAGGGACCTTTCAAAAATTAAGCTAGATGAAATATTTTCTGAATTCAAATTACATGAACAGACTAATGCCGAAGTAGAAGAGAAAGGTATTGCTCTTCTTGCATGTACTACAAAAGAAAAGAAGTCGAAGAAGATGATCGAAGAACCAGATTCATCGGACTCCAAAAGCAATGACGAAGTCACAATGGAGCTGGTGAATTTGGTCCGCAAAATGATCCAGAAAAAGTGCAGAATCAAGAAGTCAGAAGCGAAGAAGCTGGCACACAAGACGAACAACAATCAATCTTCAACCAACAAAGCGGAACTCAAATGTTACGGGTGCAACAAAAAGGGCCACTTCAAGGTCGAGTGCCCGAAACAAAAGAAAGATTAGAAATCCAAGAAGAAGGTGTTGAAGGCTACTTGGGATGAATCTTCATCAGAGGACTCAGACGAAGGACCTACGACAAGCTTTCTCGCACTTCCGGCAAGGGATGAACCAACGGAAATTGACAGCGAATTGGGCATCGACACGAGTACAAGCCACGGATCTACATCCGTTTCTGATGGTTCCCACACCATAGTAAGTAATGAAAGACTTTATTCTATTATTATTAGTTTATCAAAAAAATTAACAAAGTCAAATGCCTTAGTTGAATTGCTCCAAGAGGAGATAGTTCTCCTCAAAAAGAAAGTCAACACTGGGCCGTCAATCGAAATCAAGAAAATTGAGGATTCGACTCAAGTCTAACTTAATATTGAAAATTCTCAATTAAAGCTTCAAGTTGACGACCTAAGGCGGCCGCTTAAAAAATTCACCTTTGGGTCTAAGTATCTTGACATGATACTTAGAACCCAAAAGACTAGATACAATCGACCGGACATTAGATATAAATCTAAAAATAAGGCATTCATGACATTATTGCACAGGCCGCACAAACCAATGAAACCTTGAGTCCAAACAAGGGTTTCCAAGTCCAAATTGATAAATCCAATTGGAATGAACCAATTCTGGGTCCCCAAGGATCAAGTACATTTGTTCAGACTCAACAAGGGGCATGATCAAGGGGGATCCAAAACCTTTAAATGATTGCTTATATTTCTATTTTTTGCATTAGAATAACCTAGGATAGATAAGGATGAATGTTTGATTAATTCCTACTCAGCATAGTACTAGGGTGGGGTGAAATGATAGTATGTTAGGGAGACCCAGTTTAAGTAGTTAAGTGGGGTAAGGAGTACATTACTTGGTCTACTTAGCCAGGTCAAACTAGACGAACCTACCTCGTCACATTCTAGACTTGTTAGACCAAAGTTTCTCTCTAGATTAACTAAGCTTATAATTTTCTAAATCAGCTTTGTCTTAGAAAGTGGTCGTTGTTCTGATACCCAAGAAAGCCCTTATGCCTCGCCACTACATGAAAGCTGATCCTTGAAATATATGTTTACAAAGTCGAACGTTTAAACTTGAATCTAACTCAAGGTTAATCAAATAATAGATACCTAAAAATCTAATTAATAAGATAAAATTAAAAAATTATCTCACAAAATCTATAAGATTAATTGTGTGATAATCTAGACATGGGTGATATGAATTACGTAAAATCTTTTGAATTACTTAGAAATCAGCTTAACTAATTATACCCTAAATTAATTTTTACTTAAATTAATTTTAACTTAAAATCAATTTTACCTAAATTAATTTTAACTTAATCAATTTTACCTAAATTAATTTTAACTTAATCAATTTTACCTAAATCAATTTTACCTAAATTAATCTTAACTTAAATCAATTTTACTTAAATTAATTTTAACTTAATCAATTTTACCTAAATTAATTTTAACCTAATTAATTTTACCCTAAATTAATTTTTAATTTTACCTTAAATTAATATTTCATTAATTAAAACAATTTTATCTTTCCTTAAACAATTTTACCTTAAACTTAACTTAAATTAACATAGTCAATTTTAATTAAACCAAAATTTTCTAACTAATCTTAACCAAATTATCAAAATTTTCTTAACTAAATTAACCAAATTAAAACTTTACCTTAAATTTACATTAACAAACATCAATCAAAACCTAAGTTAAAGTTTAATCAATTAAACCCAACCTAATTAACTGTAATAGACCCAAAAAGTCTGGCCCAATCAAATTCAGTCGACTAGATACCAACCTCTAGTCGCCTCGACCGAGAAACCAGAAAACGACCATGATTTTTGAGTGAGCACACGGTTTTCTAACTCTAGTCGACTGGATTGAAGATCCAGTCGCCTTGCACTCCTCCCTTCCAGTCGACCAGATTCGCTTTCTAGTCACCTGGAATGACTTTATAAAAATAGTCGCTTGGCCCACACAGTAATCACAGGAAATCACCTTTCTACCATCTCGCGGCGCTGACAATGCTTTAGGTCATTAAGTCTATCATAATACTGCTAAAATGCCTAGGTAACTGATAGGCTCCCGTAAGAGTACGGTTGTCGTCAAGTAATAATAAGATATCAAACCACAGAGATTGTGGAATTAATCACTAGACTAGCACAAAAAGAGTGGCGAACGAATGAATTTTAGTGTTGGGGTGAGAAAGAAGGAGAACTGAAGGACCTAATCCTCGAACAAAAAGGAATCAACTATATGACAAGTATGAAAAATGATCCTAGGATTTTAGATTCCTTGAGAAGATGGTTGATGTACTATGGACGCTTCACTATTCCTGAATGCTTATATCATGAAGGGATTCTAACTACTAGTCAGAGATGATACCTAGATAGCCCAATTTTATAGCTGTAATATAGATAGTGACCCAAATGGTAAACAAGTAGACCTAAAATATTATAGAAGTATAATAGGATGTAAGATACCGAAAATTTTTAACATAAATACGAACAGATTCGTCTCGCGAAGACGAACCAAACGAAACTTGTTTGGACCAAATCGGAGGTCGTTTGACCCCTGAACCAAGCGAACCAAAAACAAACCCGGTTTGCTACAGTACCGGTTCAGGTCAGATTGAGTTTGGTTTGGGTTCGGCTGATTTGGGCTGGCTCAACCAGATTAGTTGGATTAATGGTTTAATGTTAATGGGTTATTGGATCCTACCCTACCCGTTAACCAAAAACCCACTCTATAAGGATGCTACAGTAGCACCTCTCCTCGCGTCATCCGCCTCCTCCCGATCGCGAGCGCCGCTTCATCCTTTCGCCGACGCCGAGAGAGTTCGCCACCCAAAGCCTGAGCGGGGAGCAAGGAGGGAACGCCGGCGACCTAGGCTTGAACGGAGGGGTTAGATGTCGCCGATGGAAGCTTGAAACGGCGGCGACGGCAGCTTGCGGCGGCGATAAATCGGAAGGGAAGGAAGCCGAGAGGTAAGGATTGATTTAGAACCAGTTAGATCTTCGGTTTGTTCTTGATTGTGAGCTTAGATTCATGTTCTATTTGTTAGGATCGGTTGAATAGCTAGAGGGGGGTGAATAGCGTTTCTCGATTTTTCCGATCTTTCTCTGCACAGAGATTAGCGGAAGCAAAAATATAAAAGAGAAAGAAAGATCAACGCTAACCCGGTTTATTTTACTTGGTATCCACCTCCGCAGAGGTGACTAATCCAAGGATCCACACGCACGCACACACCCGATGCACTATGAATCTTCTCCTTCTCGAAAACCTCGAAGGCGGAGCTGAATCATGGTGTTTTCGTTGGAGTTCTTGTTACCTTTGGATCTGGAATGATGATTCCTGATTGTTGGATGGAATTCACAGCTTGTGGGAGTTGGATTTGGAATCGGCAGGAGCTGTAGGGTTTGGCTGTGCAAGTAGAAGGCATTCGCTTGTTGCTTTCTTTGCTAGTGAGCATCTACTCAGGGATGTGCTGTCCCATGTGGGTAAGGAAGTAACAATTTGGATTCCTATTTGGTTAGGAGCTGTTACTGAGTTTTGGGTTTTGGATTTCAGGTTAGATTGATCTCACAAACAGTGGGAGAAATTCAGATTTGGTACTGATCAGATCGTCTTACGAGGTGAGGCTCTATTGGTTAGGAATTGGTATTTATCTGATTGAGTCAGATTTGGTGGATTAGAAGAAGGTAATAGATATTTAGAGGTAGAGGATTAAGAGTTAACTTGGATAGGATTAAACTAACTGTAAGATGGGGTTAGAGATTCATTATATATATAAGATTGTTAATAAATGTTAGTTATCCTTATTGCAGGATTTTGATTTGAGTTGATTGGTTGCAGAGTTATCTGAGGATTCTTTACGATTATACGCATCCGATCTTAGCAGGCGGGTACCTTGACTTATCCTTTATAGATAGGTCTCATTGATATGTGTATTTCTAGCTATCAGTAATTCATGATCTTGTTCTTATTTACTTCGCTTGATATCTGGATCTGCTTTCTATACCAGTTATTGTTGCTATCTGATAGTATTGGATACTTATGCACATTATGGATATCAGTTAGTCATTATCTTGAGATCATCTGATACCTTGCCTTGTTTGTTTATCTGATACCTGTTGATTTTGATACCACCTGATACCTGTTCATATGCTTAGCTTGGTTTATCTTATTTCGTATCGGAGTTTATGATAGACATGAGACTTTACCTCATTCTGGTTATTGGAGCATATGACCTGGACTGGTAGATGGATAGGTGGTGCATGGATCATATTTATGGATATGTAGTTGGATATATGATGCATGGACTAGTGACATACATCATGCTTGCATATATTGCATACTGACGTGCGGGATTCCATTGTTGTTGAGTCCGGCGTCAGTTACATGCGGGCTACCAACCAAAGGGTGTGTGTAATTGCATGTCTTGTGATCATCGGCTCCTGCTCCTATTTTAGTCGAGTCGCTCCTATTATAGTTGTAGCACAGTTTGAGCCCGTCACTCGTATATGATTTACACACACACTCCACTCATGGGTTAGTGGAAACCTTTAGGTTGGTGCATACTTGCCCTGATCGGAGCTCCGCTAGGCCACCCAGGATAGTGGTTTCATAGCGTGGTAGCATTACAGGGATCCCTCCTCTGTCATTGTGACCAGGAGATGAGAGCTTGCTCGCCCACTTATGATTTGGGTACCAGGATAGGTGTACACCTTGAGGACATCCTGTCCACTCGGTCACGCAGGAGCAGTGACGGCAGAGTGCACAGAGGTCACAGCCCTACCCACTCGACGACTTCACCACTGTGGATGAGTACTCAGACGGGTTTTGGCTCCCACGCGACCTCACCACTAGAGGGGTGACTGATCCGACTGGCGTCAGGGGTGACCAGGACATGCATTGCACCATGTGCATACTGCACTATTGCATTTGTTTGTGATTGCTGCACTTGTTTGATGCACTTGGATGACATGCATATACAGGATACCTATGTGTTGGTTTGGGGATTTCCTTTCACCTTACTATTGTTTATCGGACTCTGGTATGTACAGATCTACTGTTATTCAGTTTTCTACCTTATTTACCTTCCAGTAGACTGTACAGCATGTTATTACTGTTGATAGCTTTTATACACATATCTGCTAGATACCCGCTGAGTTTCTTTTGGAACTCACCCCGTTTACCTGTATCCGTTTCAGGTTGATGCCGTCTGGAGAGCTGCACTGCTAGTCCCGAACCTTGGTGTTTCGGTTTATTTACTTTACTGCATTCGTGTATTCAGACTTATTAGACTTCTTGTCATGTTTTCCTTTTGGTATCTGTTTTCCGCTGAGTCGACATTTGTTTCCATAATCGAGTTGTTTATCGGATTTTGACGGATTTTATATACATGCGTGGTTGTGATACTATAGTAGGATGTGTTGAGTGACCGTGTGAGTCACATTTATTTCTATTTTACTTGTATAAATCCATAGCCTGTTATGGATTGGCCCATTTCATCTAATGCTCAATCTAGAGTACACAATCCTTTAATCATCACTCATCCTCAAAAACATCTCCTCCTTTTGTATTCAACTCATGCCTTTAAGGTGGCCTCCCCCTCAAGACATACTTCAACTTTAATCATTACACCAACAATGATTTGAGTTTCTAAACCTTTAGAAAGTTTCAAAATCTAAGTTATGAAGTTATAAATTTATCCTTGAATCTAAATCTCCTCCTCAATTTCATATTATTCTCTTTTTAACATCTCTTTCTCATTTTCATCAAGAAAATTATTTTTGAATGATTATCCAAGCATATCAGAGGGTTAGAGATAGTAGACATCTATGCATAAGATACCTAATGAGTGAGCTTAAATGACTTAAACAATCCTATTCTTAAATCCTCTTAAAAGTCGATTGATAGTCAATCAGTTACTAGTGACAACAATCGATTGTTAACTAAAAATTTCAATTGTTAATTTTCAAATAAATTTCAAAAATGTATAAATAATTCTATGATTTTTAAAAAATTATAAAATTTTATATGGACATTACTTATGTCAAATATTATAAGGAAAAAATATTTTTTCTAAGAAAATATATCTTATTTTTAAAAAAATAATACAAAGTTAGAAACTATTAAAAACTTTAATGTTTCATTTTAACTTTGTATCAACACTAATCAATGGTGATTCCTATCAACAAATAAACTTCACCAAAATTTTTTAAAATAATTTTTAAATGATTTTGAAACACAATTTCAACCATGATCTATGGGCTAAATTCACATGAATCATACATTTGTTTTTCCATGATGATTGGTAAACATAAAATTATTTAATTTGATAATACTGAAAGCTCATTTTGATATACCAAATCAATACCTTGAACTTACCTTATCATCCTAATATCTCACTTATGTCTAATGTGTCTCAATACACACACAAGTTATCCTATAGTTCTCATGAGATGTAAACTTAGTTTTTCCTAAAACTAAGGGATCATACATATCTATCTAGGCATTTTTAATTTATCACCCTACCTAAAATGTCAACTAATATCATTTGTCCTTAATTGTAAGAAATTTACAATTTATGCATGTGAATGAATATGACATACATCAAATACATAATTTCATAAAGAAATCTAACATACTTTAATGATGCATGTATGATATGATATATCAATCTCAAGTAATATATATCA